>NC_088301.1:37071265-37159104 GCF_032854445.1 Liolophura sinensis
CTACCGTGAGAAGCCCTGAAGGGTCCAGCGCAGTTTGTGTCGGGTTACTTGGCGAGTCCGGTGACACGAAGCCGGTGACACACATTCCAGGACAGCGAAGGTATTCCCGCGGTTCTTCTGGTCTTCGGACGGTGTATAGATATCGGGGCACCTGAGGCTCGGGTCCCAGCGGATCAACGCGTTTGCCTCTCACCCTGGAGTACTCGAATTGCAGCGCCAACATCCTGGAAAGTCTGAACGGCGTGGCCCTGCCACTGGAGCTTTTCGTTGAGCCAATCTAATCCCTTAGTTCTTTATCGGACCCATGCCGCCTGGGCGGCTTGCAGCTCTTCTACTGCCTTGTCATGGCGCTTCCGCTCCTCGTCCACACCGGAAGAGCTAGCGAGGAGAAGAGATAGTTTGACCCCAAGAAGGCCAAATTGTTTACCAGCCGCCGCCCACCATCTTACGAAGGACGCCATTCTTACTTCATGATATCTGCTGGAATGAGCCCCTGTTTAATTAACGTGTCCTTGGTCATGTTGTTATCGTCACAAGCAACTTACTGCATATAATGTCGGTTGCGGTTTCTCTTCAATTGATTATTGGTGGGTGACCCGCCCGTAGGTCTTTAAGAGGGGTCCTAAGTATAGAGAAAAGAGTAATGTCAACATTCGATCAAACAAAAAAATATCATCTCGGCACTTAAAGAGTATGTTAAAAAATGGTCAAAACGGGAGAAAGTGGATTCTTCGGTACGTAACGATTGGCTTGAGATTGTCAAAAAGAAAGTTAGTTTAACTATACACCGTCTAGACATTGATGCTCTACCTAAAGTTAAACAGGTTCTGAAGGATCCCACTGTACGCGATAGATATGTACATAGGGATGACAGCGCCGTTTATGTGGTTGATCACAATGCAGGTCCCCAGAGATTCTGAACGCTCTGTCTATGCCAGCCAACGAGAGTGTTATACTCATTGTAAAATTTGAGAAACTTAGAATGACGACGCTTGATGGAGTATCCTTGACAAACTAGTTTTTGAACTAGCAACTTGTGACGCAGATTAAAGTCATCACAATTAACGCAAGATCTGACAAATGATAAAAGGCGAGATATGTTTACGACATATGCAGGACCCTTTGGTATATTGCTATCCAAATCAGGATAATTTACAATATCAAAATTGAAATTATCCTTTTTGTCGTAAAGGTGGCGTCTAGACATTGATGCTCTACTTAAAGTTGAACAGGTTCTGAAGGATCCCACTTTGCAAGAAACACTCGCTGATCTTCATAGTAAATTTGTCATCACTGTAGCAGACAAGGCTCCTAATAATGTCATCTTTATTTGCATGAATTATTATTATCAAATTTTTGTTCAAGAGCTATGTGCATATACAACAACATCCATGTATTTTGCTACTATATGTACTCTGGAGGAACTATTTAACAAACACAAAACCTTTCTTAAAGGAAGGCGCATAAATATACCTACCCGTCACACAGAGATACCACAACTTTACTGGAGTCCTAACATGCATAAATCCCCATACACGGCTCGATTTATTGCGGGTTCAAGAAGTTGTACCACCAAACTCTTGTCAACCCTACTTACGAGAGCGTTACAAGAAGTAAAGTCATTTTGGAATAAGTATTGTTGTGCCATAACAAAAAATTCAGGTGTCAACTGCATGTGGATTCTTAACAACTCCAAACGTCTTACAGATGAACTCGATGCTCATATGCATATACCGTACAAAGACATATCCACATGGGATTTCTCTACTCTCTATACTATGATTCCTCACAAAGATCTTATTGAAAGAATATCGTCGTTAATTGTCTCGGTATTTACTAAAACTGGTCACCATTACATTAACGTCAGAAGCAATAAGGCTTTCTTTAGTTCTACTCTTTATAAAGGTTACCACTCATGGGATGTTACATTATTTATTGAATTACTTGAATTTCTCATTAATAACATCTATGTGAAATTCGGGGATGCCATTTACCAACAGTGCATATGTATTCCAATGGGTACCAGTTGTGCTCCTCTTTTGGCAGACCTATACCTGTTTTCATATGAATACGACTATATGCGGAAATTACTTAAAAGTAATATCTTTAAAGCTCGATCCTTTTCATTTACCAAGCGGTATATTGATGATCTACTGACGTTAAATAATCCCCATATTGCTGAAGCGGTGAAGGAAATCTATCCGCCTTCATTGGATTTAAAGGAGACAACAGATAGTTCTGATGGTACATCTTATTTGGATCTATATCTGTAGAAAGACGGACAAGGTCTCCTTTCACGCCACCTTTGCGACAAAAGGGATAATTTCAATTTTGATATTGTAAATTATCCTTATTTAGATAGCAATATACCAAAGGGCCCTGCATATGGCGTAAACATATCTCGCCTTTTATCATTTCTCAGATCTTGCGTTAATTGTGATGACTTTAATCTGCGTCACAAGTTGCTAGTTCAAAAACTAGTTTGTCAAGGATACTCCATCAAGCGTCGTCATTCTAAGTTTCTCAAATTTTACAATGAGTATAACACTCTCGTTGGCTGGCATAAACAGAGCGTTCAGAATCTCTGGCGATCTGCATTGTGATCAACCACATAAACGGCGCTGTCATTCCTATGTACATATCTATCTCGTACATGGTATTTAACAACATAGATAGCGCTGGTTGCCCAGTGTAACCGTCTATCTTGTATGTCATGTGTAACATCATAGATGGCGCCTCGTGTAGCATGAGATCTGTATCTAATACCGCTTAACCTTGGGCTAGGGGCCGTAAAGGTAGCCATGCTAATTTCATTTGCATGATGCCTTTATGAACAGCGCGACTGAGATACTTGTTTAGCTGTTATTTGACATGGAACTCATTCATGGACTACGAATTTGAACTTTGATATGGAATTCATGCCTGGAATATTCATTGTCTGCCCGGCATCATTGAAAACTGATGACCGCTTCTCTCTTGTGTGTTACCGGCTTTATTTCTTATTTGTATAATTTTTTACGTACCTTTGTCTTTGGGAGCTAGTGTTAAACGTTGTTTTGGAAATAGATCTTGCGATTATCGACTTGGAACGCCCTTTACTGACTACGAATGGTATAGGAATGTCGGACTAGACGCTTATATTTAAGACGACCATCGCTTGCGTTTGTTCAGCACTGTTCGCTACTGTCCCCCTGGCCTCCGCTTTCCCCGGCTCTTGTGTAGTGCTCATCTTCTTCTTCATCCAGGGCACATGTGTTTAGGTGAGTAATGCCTAGCAGTGGTTAGCGCCATGGTTAGCTGGTCTAAGCACATGCCATAGCTGTGATACAACCGGCACGCAGCACTGCTGAGCGCGTGTGCAACAAAGAGATCCTCCTCTAGGTCTTTTACCAAATTCGGTCGACTCTCAGGTGGGATAGGTAGATATCTGCTGGCCATCATCCCATACGCCTGAAACGCGGCTTCCCCGAGTGTCTTAATCATTTGGACACCCGGACGAGTCTCATATCAGGAGAACTCCCTTTCGATATCTTCATGGAGTCGATCTCGTCGATCTCGTCGCCTGACACGTTCCGCAAGTACCGCTTGGCCTGCCCGCCCGATGCAAGCGCAGCCAGCCCGTCCCTGTCCTGCCCCATTGCGGGTCCGGGTGGCATTGCGGATGGCATTTCATTTGTTTCTCTGATCTGGCCGCCTTCGTCAAGAAGCTGGTCGATCAGACCGTCACAGTACATTCTGTTTCTTCGAAGCACTCGGAGAAGCACTCCACGAACAGGCACCTTAGTCTAATGTAGTCGCACACGTCCCCAATAAAAAGCAGAGGCTGTACCGCGATTGCCGCTAACAGCAGTAGCTGTGTGATAGGATACATGCTAGCATACCCCTACATGTCAGAACATGCTCAACACATACTCAACATATGCTTAACACGTTTAGAATACCTGGTATGCAGCTAGCTGCTCAGTCTTAGCGGGCGGCGTCTCTACGAGCAGCTGTCTATCCGCTGTTCTCTCCTCCCGCGTTGGAATGACATCATTCTCTCATAGACAGTCTTCAAACGAGTCCCGATCTTTACGGTGAAAGAGGGCAACCCAACACGTCTGCTCCCGCAGGTTTTTGAGGTCCTTGTTATACTTTTGAGTATTCTTCCCACACACTTTGGTCTGATTGTCGGTCGTAGAAAGCCAGGGAAGTGAATATGTCCTTTTTCTGCGTCATCGCCCTCAAAGCGCTACAGTGGTCGATGATACAGCGTGGGCTCCCCCTAGAACAGCGTGTACAGCGTCAGGAGGTAGCCGTGGATTCATTCGCCGGGATCAAGGCAGTAGACCTCGGGGTATGAAAACAACCATGGACGCCGCTGGCATGATTTGCTATACTGGAATGTGGGGTATAGGATAAGGATGTGGCGGAACACCCCTTGGAAGGAGCCCTCAAGCAAGTCGAGTACGAAGACCATTTTGCCCCACCCCCTTTGCCCACAGATAATGGAGCTGTGAACGCCCTTGGGGTACATTTGAGCTTGATCAATACAGCGCGCCTTTGAACCTGCCATCTTCGTTTAGGAACTGGGCGTCCATGATCATATTGCCGATGTTTTAGTTCAATGCGCCCGTCGCCTCTACCGCTTTTTATGACTTGTATGGTCATCCCTTCCACGCGCCTTCCACTGCCATGCAGCTGGTCGTCGTCTGTGGTCCTTAAGTTCAACCACTGAGCATACTTAGATTTGAGGAATTCTGCCAACGACACATCTGCTAGTTCTAGATCTCTTACGACCCTGGCCACCTCTGAGTCTCGCATCTTGAAAGGTGAGCTTGCACTCCCGGGCCTCTTCTCATTTCTGGTATGCCTGCATTCTTTGGCTGTAAAGCTGATTGGGGATGCCCTCTATCGTAACCTCTACCTTAGTGATCTTCGTGTTGTAGAAGGCCTCGGGCCTGCCACGGCACTCCGGCTGCTTTAGTCTCAAACAGCATCAAGACATCGTTCAGCGACTTGGCTGGTACGTTGAGGTATATATTCCAGAGTGTGTCCGACTTGTTCTTTGCGAGCTTGCGGTGCCCAAGACGAGCCTCCCAAACTGGTTGCGGATCTGTCTAGCCAACTCCGGTTTGGTGACCATATTGAACTCCAGGATGAGGTTTTCGACATTGTAGCTGGCAACGGCATCACCTGTCTTCTTTATGACCCGGCTGTAGACGTTCAATGTCACTTCGTACTCTAGCCGGTCGGCAAAGGCACTCTGATACAATGGCATCCCAGGAGCTCGAAATCCAGGGGTATGTAAAACCGGTTGCCATATACGCTCGCAATGGCACTGTCTCCAACATCGTTCTCCCTTGCGTCTTCCGCTCCAACGCGGAATTTGAGCATGTTGGCATTGCCGATGTTTTAGTAAACCGCATTCTGCCGTTCGTTTTTTGGTCAGCCACAGATCGCCATAGCACTGGAACACTTTGTCGTCGATAGACATCACCTCGTTCCCGTTGATTGTAATCGTGGTCTTCTTGACTATGATGCGTCCTTGGTTATTGACCAAGGTGGCGTTGATCCGTCGGACTTGATTTTGAAGGCCAGACGTACGGTAAAGGGCACGATGACGTTATTTGAGCCGAGATTCGGAAAGCGGACCAGCAATTGCTGCTTCTCGTCGATCGTGCTCGGATTGTGACGACCACGGACAGCCATATGCCTTTTACAGCCAATGGCTCGCGGCGCCTGAAGGGTTTAGCTTGCGACCGTATTCACTGGCAGCCATCGTTACTATGTTAGACATCGAGGTGCACTATCTAATATAGAAGATATATATCCCTGCTTTGGGGCGGGATAACACAAAATTTGAGGTTGATCGGCAAGGACAACTGCGCCCCGTGGTCCACCCAAGCCTGTACATCGTCAGAAGACGGACTGGTAAGCCATTGGTACTCTCCATACTAGCTAGCCGGCGCGGTGACCTTAACGCTGTTAGGTTTGATCTGGGCTTTGTCGATTGTACGCGGCCCCTAAAGGACAGCCAGCCTTGCCCAAGGCGGGGGCCACAGCCCTGCAGACAACCACCGACTAACTGGGTACCACGACCTCCAAGGTAGACACCCTTGAGCTGAAGGATTTGGGCCAGACGGCGAAAGAAGCCTCTGATGCTGTCAAGAAAATCGAAACAAGCCTGACCGACAGTCACATCGAGCGAGCCCTTGAAACGATGTACGACTCACGGATCAAAATCCGAGAAATTCGGGGGCTGGACAAGGTGCTGCAGGCTATCTGGGGTGAACTCACGAATATCCTTGCCAAACTGTTAAGGCTTGACGAAGACATAGACAAAAGCCGAAACTGGGGAAGTCCGAGGATGAATTCTCCCGGCGCCGCATCACTGAGCGGCTGCGTAACCTCGAGGATAAGAGAGCGGCCCGCCTTGAGGTAGCCTCTTCGACGTGCAAAGCTCTGCGATCCAAGGTTAACCGCATCAGGGAGACCATCAATCGCATCCTGCACGACGACACCACGCTGGCCGAGCGCATCCGCACTTTCTTCCGGGAGCAAGGGATCAGAATCATCTCCACCCTCACGGTAATTGGCATGGCGATCTCGACGCTGGTGTTGGCGCTCACCGGAGGCTCTGCACCTTCTCCTAAGCCAACCGACAGGGGCGGTCTCAAAGAGTGAGTGAAAAAGCATCTCCAGGCCCTTAGGCGCGCCCTTCGCAAGCTTCCTGGGAAAGCGGGTGCAGCGCTGCCTGGCATTAGCGACAGTGTTGTGTCATGGCTGCTGAACCTTCTCGGGAAAACAGGTGGATGGCTGGTCGAGAATGCCTGGACTCTGGTCATTGCTGTAGGCGGCCTGTTGCTTGTGGCCGTGCGAGGCTGGTAAATGTAGGGACCACAACAGCAACAACCCAATAGCAACCCTGGCTACCACGAGACCTGTCTTCTCCGCATCGTGGGTTTACGACGCTAATGACAACGAGTTGTCTGGTGGGTCTTCAAGCCGCTGTCTTTGTGACATGGGGTTTTCTGGATGCTAGAGATTGGTTCAGTCTTCCTTTATGGGTTGAATGATAACGTTATGGGAATCGGCAATGTAACATCTAGCCAACCACATGGCTCCATCATGACAAATTTATTCAAATACCATAAACGTAGACCTCGCTGTCATGGTAGGAGGAAGTTCAACAGAAACATGATTCACAAACACGTTACAGTTAGCTATTTAGTAGGATTGTCGTATCACACCAATAGCATGCATGCTCTACGTACAGTATTATATCCACTGTCATTGAACTTGCTAAAACAGGTAGTTCAAGACCTATCCAATTACATACCCAATTTTAATGTTCCACCTCACCTTGTAAGTCTGTGTCAAGACATATCGTATTTTCAATTGTATCGCCCTGTAACTACAATTGAAACTCAACACGATCGACACTTTCTGAAGATAAAGTATTTAGACAGTGGCCTTGATTTAATTAACCTACCACGCATCTTTAATGAACCTGATGTTCGTATTGCTGTGGCTAATTATTTTAATATCCAAGAACCACCTTGCATGTCCTAAGAGTATACAAAGCCTATCGCTTGCAAAATTTTCAATTATTCCAAGGCTATCAAGGAGTTCGATTTGGCGACGTATACTTCTGGCGGCTATAACTGTGATTGTGAATCCTCAGTTTTTACCTACGACAACTGTAAACATGTCCTGACTGGTGACCTTAATATTATCAAGAATCATGATCTAAGGAATCTCTTTGTGAGAGGTCCTAAGTATAGAGAAAGGAGAAACGTCAACATTCGATCAAACAAAAAAATATCATCTCGGCGCTTGAGGAGTATGTTAAAAATGGCCAAAACGGTAGAAAGTGGATTCTTCGGTACTTAACGCTTGGCTTGAGATTGTCAAAAGAAGGCTAGTTTAGCTATATATAAGCCTCATGTCCGACATTCATATACCATTCGTATTCCATAAAGGGCGTTCCAAGTCGATAATCGCAAGATCCATTTCCAAAACAACGTTTAACACTAGCTCCCAAAGACAAAGGTATGTAAGAAATTATACAAATAAGAAATAAAGCCGGTAACACACAAGAGAGAAGCGGTCATCAGTTTTCAATGATGCCGGGCAGACAGTGGATATTCCAGGCATGATTTCCATATCAAAGTTCAAATTCGTAGTCCATGGATGAGTTCCAGGTCAAATAACAATTCAACAAGTATCTCAGTCGCGCTTTGACTGCAACTGTTCATAAAGGCATCATGCAAATGTAATGAGTATGTCTAGCCCCTAGCCCCAGGTTAAGCGGTATTAGATACAGTTCGAAAATGACGAGTGTTACAGACCTTAACCGATCAAATTGTGATTCAAAAGTAACGGACGATTACGTCTTTCCCGTTAATATGTAAATCTCATACTACAATGTATGATACATACATCCCTATGTATATATCTGTCATGCACATGATAGATATGTACATAGGGATAACAGCCGTCTATGTGGTTGATCACAATGCAGATCCCCAGAGATTCTGAACGCTCTGTCTATGCCAGCCAACGAGAGTGTTATACTCATTGTAAAATTTGAGAAACTTAGAATGACGACGCTTGATGGAGTATCCTTGACAAACTAGTTTTTGAACTAGTAACTTGTGACGCAGATTAAAGTCATCACAATTAACGCAAGATCTGACAAATGATAAAAGGCGAGATATGTTTACGACATATGCAGGACCCTTTGGTATATTGCTATCCAAATCAGGATAATTTACAATATCAAAATTGAAATTATTCTTTCTGTCGTAAAGGTGGCGTCTAGACATTGATGCTCTACTTAAAGTTGAACAGGTTCTGAAGGATCCCACTTTGCAAGAAACACTCGCTGATCTTCATAGTAAATTTGTCATCACTGTAGCAGACAAGGCTCCTAATAATGTCATCTTTATTTGCATGAATTATTATTATCAAATTCTTTTTCAGGAACTTTGTACATATACAACAACATCCATGTATTCTGCTACTATATGTACTCTGGAGGAACTATTTAACAAACACAAAATTTTTCTTAAAGAAAGGCGCATAAATATACCTACCCGTCACACAGAAATACCACAACTTTACTGGAGTCCTAACATGCATAAATCCCCATACACGGCTCGATTTATTGCGGGTTCAAGAAGTTGTACCACCAAACTCTTGTCAACCCTACTTACGAGAGCGTTACAAGAAGTAAAGTCATTTTGGAATAAGTATTGTTGTGCCATAACAAAAAAATTCATGTGGCAACTGCATGTGGATTCTTAACAACTCCAAACGTCTTACAGAAGAACTTGATGCTCATATGCATATACCGTACAAAGACATATCCACATGGGATTTCTCTACTCTCTATACTACGATTCCTCACAAAGATCTTATTGAAAGAATATCGTCGTTAATTGTCTCGGTATTTACTAAAACAGGTCACCGTTACATTAACGTCAGAAGCAATAAGGCTTTCTTTAGTTCTACTCTTTATAAAGGTTACCACTCATGGGATGTTACATTATTTATTGAATTACTTGAATTTCTCATTAATAACATCTATGTGAAATTCGGGGATACCATTTACCAACAGTGCATATGTATTCCAATGGGTACCAGTTGTGCTCCTCTTTTGGCAGACCTATACCTGTTTTCATATGAATACGACTATATGCGGAAATTACTTAAAAGTAATATCTTTAAAGCTCGATCCTTTTCATTTACCATGCGGTATACTGATGATCTACTGACGTTAAATAACCCCCATATTGCTGAAGCGGTGAAGGAAATCTATCCGCCTTCATTGAATTTAAAGGAGCGACATATAGTCCTGATGGTACATCTTATTTGGATCTATATCTGTAAAAAGACGAACAAGGTCTCCTTTCACGCCACCTTTGCGACAAAAGGGATAATTTCAATTTTGATATTGTAAATTATCCTTATCGAAGAGGAGAAGAAAAATACAAGGATAAAAGAAACTCCAGGTCATTTAGTAAGTGGGGACCGATAGTGGGACGCCATGTCATTAGAGTATAGGCCTAACTAACCGAATTCTGGTCCTTTATGAGTTTGTCTGATTTGGGTTTAATATAGAGCTGCCTCAATGCAGGAAATAATAATCTAATCGACTGGTGCCGCATCTTATCACACCGTTGTCCTTGGTCTATTAAACTGCTGTCTTCAGCAAAGAAGAATAACTTCGCAAAAGACGAGTTTCACTACGCGCAATGCTTAAAACGAACCAGTGCTGACATCAGGCACGTGTGCGATCAGCTTTTTTTCGTCCAAAGATGTCAGGCCCTGATATACGGCGGTTCCTCAAACGAATAGCTACTGACATAACTGATGAAGGTTAGTTTTCTCTCAAAAATCTGGTACAGTAAGATACATGAATTGCAATCCATGGCGGCAAGTGTGACACACAATTACTTAAATGTTGTTGTTGTAAACGAAGCCATGCTACACTGATACTCTTTCTAATTGATTTATTTTTTAATAAAAACCATTTAACACATACGGCCTATAACAGAAAGGTCATATCTGTGACGACAGTGTGATACCTGGAGAATAGACAAATACTGAATAACTTAATGAACAGCTCTGTCAGCTGCTGCTTTTAGTCAGAATGCTGCTAGGTGCCTTACTCTGGGCACTCCGATTTCTCCCAATCATAAACGTGACAAGCCGTCATATGAGTAAAAACAAAGTCGGAATAAGGAGTTAATCAATCAATCAATCAATCAATCAATCAGTATTACCTGGAACATAACTGCAGTAGACCCTACAATCTATTTGTAAAAAGAGTGAAAGAAATGAAGAATTGCAGATTTTTATGTGACGCCACATTGAAAATATTTTGCCGTGGTTATAATAGAAAATGTTCACCAGGAATCAGTTATGGCTCTATAGTAAACGATGTGATTAAATGCTGATGAAATAGGTCGTTTTTTTATTTACCCTAATTTCACACGACTATTGGTAGTCCTATGAACGTGACATTTTTGACCAGTGCAGTGCAGTATCATTTGAGTTATCTCACCACAATCAACCCCAAAAAAACAACACACACACACAAATAACTTTAACTGATTTGGAGTTTAGTTATAAAAATTTTGAAAATGAGACATTTGTAAGTGAACAGAGGTTTCGATGGTTGAGCCACCCGGTCAAAAAGTACCTGCGCCCACAGATAAGCAAATTCCCTTGGTTGTTAACATGGCAGTTCCTTCTTCTTCAAAACCGAAGAATTAGATGAGCTGGCATCTGTTGATACAGGCAGTACAATCCGACTGAGTTATGACGTTGGCAAGGTGTTGGCCGGAGGGGATTTATTGAAGGCAGATAACGTGGAACTGGCTTGTCAAAACCTGGAAACTATCAGCGCTGAAAAAAAATATGGAATATTAGTAGGTCACTTTCAACCTGATCATACATTCCAATTCCCCACTACCAAACAACATGGATGCAACAGAAGGTGCAGGTTAGACTACTTGGATTCAAATTTTAAATATAGCCAGTTTGTTGACAGCATTTTCTGTCTACCATGCTCATTACTAACTTCCCAGGACAAGCGAAAATCGCTAAAGCACTTTGTCAACAAGGGGTGCCGTTCTTGGCACAACATTAAAGAAAAACAGACACACTACTGTCAAACCAGATATCATCAACAGGCCGTCATGGATTTGGAACATTTTCGAAAAAGATTTGAAAAACAGGACAAGACCGTACCTCGTCTGATAAACCACGAGTTTCGAAACCGCACAGAAAAGTACCGGGACATACTCCTGCGCATTGCCCAAGCTGTCCACTTCTGTGGTAGACAAGGCACTGCCCTACGTGGACACACAGAAGACGTTCTAGAAACAGACCCATACCAGAACCTAGGAAATTTCCTCGCCTTCCTAAGCCAGTTTGGAGAGGAAGGCTGAAGGGCCACATGACACAGCTTGCGACCTGAAATGTGACATACCTAAGAGCCGAAGCACCAGAAATGTGATCGTGGGGCTTCATAAAACCAGATGGTCAGAAAGAGATAAGGCATTTGAACATTTCTACCTGGCTCTACTGTTCCTTGTGGAGTGTTTCAAGATCATTAATGGTACACTCCCTGACCTCGCTGCATTTGAAGACAAAATCGTTCAAGGATGGGATACGGAGTCGAAGAGAGAAGCCACTGTGCATCTCAAGGTCGTGACAGATTTTGGTTTCATCGTCACTCTTGTGACCCTTTACCATTTCCTCCATCCTCTCCATCCTCTCCTTGGTCTCACGCAGAGGATACAGGGTCGAACGATGGATGTCATCAAAGCCTTTCAGAATGTAGAGGAAACTCTGTCTAACTTGAGGCTGGTTCGGGATGATGTTAACTAGCAGTTTCACACTCTCTACACCCAAGCGGTCAGATTAGCAGAGAAAGTATATGTGATGCCAACAATGCCACGCGTTGCCTGCCGCCAGAAAAATGCGCCGCCTGAGAAGTTATCTTCGAGCAACCACGCGTTCGCCACGATTGTCCGGCCTGGCGTTGATGAACATCCATTATGGACATCCGGTAAATTACAACAGAGCAGTTGACCTCTGTTTGCGTCTCAATCCGCGCAAGATACAGCACCTTCTGTTCAAAATGAAGGCGATACACATACATTTGCAACGTGAAGCCGTATGTCACAAAACCCATTCACATTGGACACCCATTCAGTTTTTGGGCTGAGAACAATATCAAAATATATAAGTATAACAGGAGGCTTACACGTGCACTCTAAACTGTTCTGTTGAGATAATTCCTTTCTAAATGCTACAAACATGTACACGCAGCAATTCTGTTCCAAGCTCAAAACTGATAAGGAGACTGTTTTGCTTGTGATTTACTTCTACAGCTGCGGTAAACGTACTTAACTAATATTTCTATACATTCACGTAAACATAGCTGTTTTGTTACACTTGCAGTTGCATGGAAATAATGTCTCTGCCTTATATACATGTAGTTGTGTAAATGTCAAAAGTAACAAAAATGTTAGGGTATATGTCTTCGAAATGTATTGTAAAACCTCACACATTTCCTTCTTGTCGTGTATTTAGGTCTTTTACCTGCATATGATTTGTCAACAAATTGAACACAGATTTTGTTTCACATGTTGGATTCCGGCTTATGTACCGACACAGGTGGTGTGTAATTACACTCTGTTGTACTTTCTTTTAATCACAATTATTGTCAGGTGAAGATAAGAACATTTCAGAAACATATTTGTTTAATACGGGTACCGCTTTAATTTGATCAATTTGTCTTCAGTGTGCTGTGAATTTGCACCACTGGTGAAATAGAAGGGAAAAAATTATGAAAGTGAAAAAGCAACATATTTGCACAATTGAACACTTTACACGTATTTCAGCTTGAAATTTTGGTCTTGTTTATTGCCCGGAAATCGCCAGATTTCATCTCCGGCCATCTAAGAACCCAAGGGCTTCCGGGGACTAGGTAGCCTCTGGACCCTCGCCTTGTTGTCGGGGATAGTCGACCCTCCCCCCTCCCCTATAGAAATCCTGGCGACGCGTATGGTGATGACTTTAATCTGAGTCACAAGTGGCTAGTTCAAAAACGCCTTCATTCTAAGTTTCTCAAAATTTTACAATGAGTATAACATTCTCGTGGACAGAGCGTTCAGAATCTCTGGCGACCTGCATTGGGATCAAAAACAGACGACGCTGTTATCCTTATGTACATATCTGTCGCCTACATGGTATTTAACAACATAGATGGTGATGGTTGTCGAGTGTAACCATCTATCTTGTATATAGCTTTTATACAGACCAGCATGTTGTGTGTAACATCATAGATGGCGCCTCTTGTAGTATGAGATCCTTACATATTAACGGGAAAGACGTAATCGTCCGTTACTTTTGAATCACAATCTGATCGGTTAAAGTCTGTAACACTCGTCATTTTCGAACTGTATCTAATACCGCTTAACCTGGGGCTAGTGGATGTAAAGGTAGCCATGCTAATTACATCTGCATGTTGCCTTTATGAACAGTTGCAGTCAAAACGCGACTGAGATACTTGTTGAATTGTTATTTGACCTGGAACTCATTCATGGACTACGAATTTGAACTTTGATATGGAAATCATGTCTGGAATATCCACTGTCTGCCCGGCATCATTGAAAACTGATGACCGCTTCTCTCTTGTGTGTTACCGGCTTTATTTCTTATTTGTATAATTTCTTACATACCTTTGTCTTTGGGAGCTAGTGTTAAACGTTGTTTTGGAAATGGATCTTGCGATTATCGACTTGGAACGCCCTTTACGGACTACGAATGGTATATAAATGTCGGACATGACGCTTATATTTATATTCATACTGGATTGTAAGCGCATGGAAGTGCTGAAATGTTAGTATGATGTATGCACGCTTCACAAAGAAGTATTCGGCGCGCTGAGAATAAACGAAGCCACCGGTCGCGTAGTCAACGATATTGGCGAACGAGACTCCATCAGTCTGCAAGAACTTGCTCCAATCTGGGGATATTCGGGGTTAAGGTCCATACGTGGGACTTCAGAAGGAGACAAACTACCCCAAATGGCGCCTCACAAAGAGATATTCGTCAACCTAGACGAGGTGAGCGCGTCTGAAAACATCGCTGCAGTGTCTGCTGGTAATGCAAGTGATTCTACTCTTCTAAGGGAAAAGGAAGACGTCGGCATTTGCCATCCCAAAATACAAAACACTATTGGCTGGCTTCGAGTCACAGCTTACTACTAGGCTATTAGACAATTGCGGCCATCCTATAGATACATCATATCATATAATTACAGGCCTATCTCGCTCACAACCAATTTAGGTAAGTCTTTGTAAGGTGCATTCATAAATACATTTACAATTTCATGATTGATAACAATGTGCGTAGTAATTTACAGTCTGGATTTCGCTCTGTTGGTGGTGCAGTTTACCAACTGGTGGATATTTACAACTATATATGCATGCCCTTGATAGTGGGAAAGTAGTGCGTTCTGTGTTTTGTGGCATTAAAAAGACATCTCTTAGATCTGGAGAAACCTCTACTGAAAAAATCTTAAATGCTGGTGTTCCACAAGGTTCGGTTTTTGGACGGATCCTGTTCCTTGACTATACAAATGATATTGTGTGCGACTTAAGGCCTCAAGGTATATTATTTGCTGACGACACGTCTTTGTATTTAACCGTTAAAGCTCCAGATATTGCGGCCTACAGTCTTATCTAAGATCTAAAGAAAATATCAGTCTGGGCCGATAATTGGGTGGATGTATTATACGTGGTTTTTGTAAATTGGCTTTGCGATTATTGACCTGGAACGTCCTGATTAGTTGACGGCTAGTATACGAATGTCTGTTTCGACGCATATATTCCCATACGGGTGGCGGCAGTAAAGCGCTGACCATAGTGAAGAACTGGACATTTGAGGATGAACCTGCCATGGATGCTTTATTAGACAGCGTTAGTTAGAAAGAATAAGTGGCCAACTGATATGGCTTGATGTCCGACAGATTTAGCTGATATAATGACCCATCAGGACGGGATCGCTGAATGTTTCTTTGATCGTGACCTTACTCACTTTCGACATGTCTCAAATTACGTATGGAGCGAAGGAGGACGCTTCAGATCGCTTTTTTCTGTGAAGGAGAGTGACATGAGAGTTTGGGGCTAAATATTATCGTCTTTGCGGCCTAATTGAGCACGGGAAGTGAAGTATTTCACTCTCTTATTTCATCTTTGAGAGTGAGCTTTTGCATGTGACAACACAGCGTTTTGAGACCAGTAACGTCTAACATATTGCAATTAACATTTTGCTTCTTGTATACCTAAATCATGTTGAAAATTTCTCTAGTTTTACTCTCTATGCTGTAACATTTGTGATTTTTGTTAAAGTACAAAACTGGGACGGAATCATGCAATGAAAAGCAGTTAGCCGTTTTTGATGATGATAGAAAGACACAAAGAATGTTATAGGCGAATGAATTAAATCAGTCCACAAATCGTGTACAATACTAATTTATAAAGTGTCTATAATCAAAATATATATCTCATTTGCACATTGATAATAAGTCTTAATGTATTCAACATGACACGTACGTAAAATGACAGGAGCCCAAAAGATCCAAGTATTCTTTTATCACTCGAAATTCTTGATGAAGTGTTGGTAATGGGATAATTATGATATAACGAAATATGTAATGATCGGAAGTTAGTTGGAATTAAGAATAACTCATAAATCAATCAAACATTATTTTTTAATTGCTTACATAAATTTTATTTATTCCTTATTTTGATATAAATGTGGACACATTATATGTTACGACTTGTATGACAAAGCATGGGGTTATTTCTTTGTGACGTGCCGTTCTAGCCCATTACGTTTTCAGTAATTTTTTTCATACAAAAAAATAAAGGTTAACAAAGACACGGCCAGTGTGTAAAACTGTAACATTGTAGAAAAAAATCCTCGCCTATTGAATTAAATCAAAACAGTGACGATATTGCGGTTGTTAACATTAGGCTAATAACATGGTGCATAGGAGTTACTTTTGTAGCATACAGGGTAAATTATAGAGCATATACTCGTAAGATGCTATTGAGTGTAGCCCCATACATGAAATGATGCTGACGTAGGTGTTTGTATAGGTAAACCACATAAACCAACAACTTAACAAAAACCTGTCATTTCTAGGGATCTTTTCTTCCGCCTTCTGTAGAAAACAAATGAGCTGAGCGTGACCTGAAAAACTCTTAAACGTGCTGTAAAAATGACCTTAATCCGTTTTGATGACTCAGTAACTGTTCTATAGGAAGTCTGTTCAACTCTTCCATAATGAAAAGTATACAGGACATTAGCAAAGAACATATTTCAGCAGTTTACGTTTTCTGATGGGCATCAACCTTGCCGCCCTCACCATCCCCGCCTTTTCGTCAACGTACACCTGTAGGTGTATGAATACGACTATATGCAGAAATTATCAGGGAGTGATCCTCACCAGGCCTGATCTTTCTTATTTACTTAACAGTATATTGATGATCTACTAAATTGGACAGCAATATACCGAAGAGTCCTGCATATGGCGTGTACATATCTCGCCTTACTGCCAAAATGCTATTACTGCCAAAACTAAGCCAGTCGTCGCTGTGGTGTACGTCTATCACAGTGTCGTCGCTGCTCTGGTTTTACTCTCTATGCTGTACGTCTTTAATTACCTTCTCTCTCTTTTTGTAAGTAAATATGAACAGGAAATTTGTCTGTCAAAATTCTCCCATTACCTTCTTATTTATGTATCCCCCTGTAACCTATCTGTATTACCCTTTGATTCTTCATGAAGTGAAGAGGAAAAGCATAATAGACTTAACACAGTAACTTAAAAATGTGATTTTATTCATTTATTTATTTGATTGGTGCTTTAAGTCGGACTTACGAATACTTCACTTATAGGAGGGTGGCCAGCATTATGGTGGGAGGAAACCGGACAGAGCCTTTCACGTGATTGTTTATTTGATGTGATAACGAAACAGCATTTGAGTAATTCTGAACTAATAACGTCTAATTAATTGATATTAACAACACCACATGTTTTCACTTAATTCTGCTTAAGTTATGGGGCTGGGAGGTGTAGAAATTTTTGTTACTATTTGAACAGTTAAGCGGCCCACACTCGTTCAATATTTTTCGTCAGTATTATTGACTGAATATTAATAATATTGAACAACTGTATACGATCCTGAAGCCCAAAATATTAATGTCAGTATTCTTGAAGGAATCAAGTCTCAGTAGACTATCATTGATGAATCATCAATAACATTCGACGGTTTCAGATGTTTTCAATATTATTGCACAATATTACATTTTCCACGTGAACGTCAATGTGAAAGCATCTTGCGTGACCCAAAGAAAGAAGAAAAAGCTCTCCTTCTCTAGGTGATTGAACTATACCGTGAGCTACCCTGCCCATGGGAAGCACTTCTTTAGACGCTACTATAGCCCACTAGCAGCCAAACCTTTGCTTGAGTCGACAGCTTTCTTCTAAGTGAAGTAGTAATGCGTCAGATCTATTTCCCAATCACTCTCTACATTTCCTTTATACCTGCTTCTCTCGAGCACATCCTGTTTCATATAAGGGCAAACCCAGTATTACCCAGGAAGAAGGATGTCTATGTGGTTGTGGGGACTTTTTTCTCTTCCTCGGACACTTCGAAACATAGGCCTCTGCAACCCTCCATGGCATGTTGTATTTCCCTCCAGATGTGAGCTGACTGTGCTGCGGTTTAGTACAGCCGATTGTGTCTTAGCACATTCTATTTGGTAGTTTGAGATGATTTTTCACCCCAGAGTTAAATACATATAATTCGATCTTTTGTCTCCATGACAGTTTTGTGTATGTCACGTTAAATTCATAAACAGCTTCAGTCAAAGTGCAAATAAGATACATAGTTTGATTATCGACAGCTTGTTAACTAGCATTGAACACGACTTGGATACAGATTTATTTCACTGGCCTGGAACATTCTTCGCGTCTTTCCATCATCATGGAAAACAGCTTCTCGTTCCATGATTACGTCTTAATTTCGTACTTTAACAAAAATCACCAAATATTAGAGAACAGAATAAAACCAGAGCAGCGACGACAGTTTGGTATAACCGGTAAAATACGGCCTCTTGCCAATGTACTTCAGATAGGGTGTTATTCGAACTGCTCATGCAAATGTTTAGGTAGTAGCAAATTACATGCCCCCTAGAACCATGCCTTAAGCAAAATTGGGCAAATAGGGTACCTCAGAGTCACAAATTAAAGAGACAAGGCTCCTTGCATGCCAAAAAAAAATAATAATAAGTAAATAATAACATAATAATCAGCTTAACGGTGATATAAATTTGTCGTATCTCTCCTCCGGCTTTAAGTAATCTATTACCAGGAGGCATTAATGGCTTTTCCAACATTAAACACCGCTTACATTGGACAAAAAAAAACTTCGTAAGACGTTAGAGAACTTACACACCAACGTCTGTTGAATAGCTATTAACATCTCTGAACTAGACTGCTACTATGTAAACATTTACATGAACAGCTGAAATGAAATCCTAACTGTTTTAAATTTACAAGAAGCCATATTTCACAGGTAACGTGTGACCATCTACTAAGGGTCGTCGCTACTCTGGTTTCACTCTGAATGCTATAGTTTTTTTATACTAATATTTTATAACTTGAAATTCTTGATGAAGTGTTGGTAACGGAAAAATTCTGATATAATATAATATATAACGATCAGAGGTGAAAGTTAGCTCGGATTAAGGTGAACTCATAAATCAATGAATAACTAGTTTTAATTGGTTACATGAATTTTATTTATTCCTTATTTTGTTATAAATGTGGACACATTATATGTTAAGACTTGTGTGACAAAGTATGGGGTTATTTCATTGTGACGTGTCGTTCACGCCCATTACTCTTTGAGTAATTGTTCTCATACAAAAGGAAAATATAGGTAAACAAAGAAACGGCCAGTGTATAAAACAGTAAGATTGCAGAAAAGAAACTAATCACTTATTGTGTTAAACCAAAACATTGACGACCTTGCGATAGTTTATATTAAACTAATAACATGGTTCATGGGAGTTAATTTTTAGAATATTGCCGTAATCCATGCTATTGCGTATAGCCCTATACAAGAAATGATGCTGACGTAGGTGTCTGTATAGTTAAACCACACATATCAACAACTTAACAAAACCTGCCATCTGTAGGGATCGTTCCCTCCGCCTTCTGTAGAAAACACATAATCTGAACGTGACCAGCAAAAACTCTCGATCGTCCTATAAAAATTACCTTAGTCCGCTGAATGACTCAGCAACTGATCTATAGGACGTCTATTCAGCTCTTCCATAATGAAATGCATACAGACGCATGACACCGAATTCTTTGTGCGATAATTTAGCAAGGAATATATATCGTCAGTGTGTACCTACTTCGAGGGGAACCCCCCCCCCCCCCCTTTGGCTGACCTACACCTGTTCTCGTATGAATACGACTATGTACAGAAAATATTTGGAAGTAATCCTCACCTGGCCTGATCTCTCGTATTCACTAAGCGATATATAGATGATCAGCGGGCTTGAAACAATCCATATATAACAAAAGTTGTGAAACGTACATACCCACCTTGGCTGGATTTAAAGGAAACCACAGACTCTCCAGATGGTACCTCTTATCTGGACCTAAATTTGGACAAAGGCCAAAACCTTTTCCTTTCTCCCAGGCAAGAGGGATGGTTTAAATTTTGACATTGTAAATTATCCTTACGTGGACAACAATATACCGAAGGCTCCTGCCAATGGCGTGTACATATCTCGTATTTTTGAGATACTAATGTGTCAAGGTTATTCCACCGAGCGCCTTCACTGTAAGTTTCTAAAGTTTACTAGTGAGTATAATTCTTTTGTAAGTAAATATGGACAGAACTCTGGAGCTCTGCTTTATGATTGTGTCAAATTCCTCTTAACCTGGGACTAGGGCAGTATATTCATCGTGTTAACTTAGTTCGCTACGTAGGATATATGAACAGTTGCAATCAAAAATACTGAGATAAATGTTACATTATACATATTATATGATAATCAAACCAATAAACCTGTCAGTTAAATAATGCTGACAGAGATGATATGAAGATAACGAAGCCCACCAATTTTATTGTATTTCAGGGACAAGCAAATGTCAGTTTTAGGCCCTAAGGGGTTCATGGGTAACTCGAACATATACCAGCTGTTGATACCCTGGTTGATCCCCGTGGTTGATCCTCGTCAGACCGCAGTTACACTGTAACCCCATTTAGTAACCCTAGCACACAGACAAGGACTATACTTGAATACTGGCTGATCAGTTCATTGGAAATAGGCCTGCTTTACCATTGGCCTTTTATCCATGAAGCCCCTTGCGGTTGGGAATTAAAATAAGTGATAACAAAGTGCTGACAGCTGAAATCTCTAGAGGATCCAGCTCCGCAGTGGTAGCCCACGACATGGTCATATACATGATTATCACTTTGATTGGCCAGTAGATGTCACATGCTCAACCAGCGGGAAATTATCTAAGTACATGTACACTGAGGGGAGATAACTATAAAAGGGGAATAATCCCGAATAAGGCGATCGCTCGTATCGGTATATAATAAACGGTTATAATCATAATTGAATACTGATTTTAGTCACCCAGAACATACCTTGCGTCTTTCTAACATTATTGAAAACTGTTGACTGCTTCTCCTTGTACATACTTTCTTAGTTCTGAATTCAGTTATTGACCTGGAACTTCCATCTTACTCACAGCTTTAATTTCAATTTTGAAATTGTAAATTATCCGTATTTAGACAGTTATATACCAAAGGGCCCTGTATACTACTCTGGCCTTGCAGAGTGGATAAAATGTAATGAGATTTAATACATCCAAGCGTCGAAACAGGCATTCGTATACCATTGTCAACCATAATAAACGTTCCTGGTCCAAAAACCCAAATATAAAAGACTACGTCATAAAAAGTAAAACAAGAGCAGCGGCAACAGCGTATTAATTGGTAAATGGCCATATGTAACCGGTGAAGTCCTGTCTTTTATTAGTCCTATAAATTTACCTCAGTCAGGATTTAATTCTGTTGATGTAAATCAGTCAGATGACGCAAGGAATGTTCTGGGCACCTGCACTGGTATCCAAATCTTCTACTACACTGGTAAATAGGAGTATCCCAGTTGCATTTTGATTGCAGTTGTTCATGAAACATGGTATAAATGATAAGAGTTCATAGACTTCAGATCACATAACAAGGGGCTGTACAAGAATACATGTTTATTATGTTTCCAATCAAACCTTCGGAAATTTGAATTCGATCTGGAAGTTACTTGCGGCCTTCGACTTTTGAAATGGATTTGCATATAATCTCTAGAATATCAACTACCTTCACCGCTTCATCACTAGAAATTGATGACTGCTTCTCTCTTATATATTATATGAGCTTATTTATATCATTCATATCATTATATATATGTATAATTTATATAATTGTATGCAACGATTTTTACCCAAATGTATGAAAACAACACATGTGAGCGAACTTAATGCCGTTACCTGAAACAAACTGCAGATATAATATGATTTGATGAACAAAACTGAAGATAACCAGCAAAGCTCTTTTCCAACATGTGGGGAATCCACGTGATCTAAATCAGATGGCGTGGTATTCGGGCTCTATACGTGACACATTCTGAGTCAGTCGTCTTAGATGATCTCGGCCTATGCATACATACGTGATCTCTTATCCAGACACTATGCGGTGAAGAGATACACACCCTTCACATAGTTCTGGTTTTCTGTACATAAGTGGTTTGATCATAGATGTTGGAAAAAAATTGTTGACAAAGACCAACTGCGAATTGCTGGCATAGGTATGACAAATGAAACTTGAAATGTGAAGTCGTACTGTGTCAGTGAAATTTGACCAAAAGAGTTGCAAATACTTAACGAACATTTGTCGTTTTATATTCACATTGTTACCTTATTCCGGTATTACTGAGAAAATTAAATACACTATTTACGTGTACTTATTAAGAGAATGTTATGTACATTGGTGTATTTGACCGAATCATTGTTTGATGTATCATATCTTACTAACATGAAGTCATCCAATATTTTTGAGCCTACGGCATAAATGTGAAATGTTACAGCCCAAATGATTTGAGTTGGACTGAACTGACAAAAGCTAAATAGGCTTGTCAAAAGAATCCACGAATACAAAGAATGCATAAGGCTGCATGCGTAACTGGCTAAAAAAGATCCTCCAAATCTTCTTTTATAGGAAAATCGAAAAATCAGGTTGACTTTTATTAGGGCTTTTGTCGATATGGAAAAGAAAACCAGATATGTCCTTGAGATTTTATGCTCCGCATTGATTCATGTCAACATTTCTTATGATTTCTTACTAGAATCGACACCCGACCGTTGTTTGAATGATCTTCATTTTAATGATTGATTGGATGTTGTGTTGAGTTCTAATTCTTTCCAGTCTTTCTTCCGGAGAGAGATAGAGATGTTATATAAAGTATCTATATATGTTTACTTTTGTGATGCTGCACAATCCAGATATCACAGTTCAAAGAAAATCGCTCACACTGAGAAAATCGAAGGAGCTGCCATCTTATTAATTTTAAGCAATCTATTTCCGCTTACGTCACCCGAACACTATTTAACCTTTTAACTATATGTTTGTGGAGTGTGTGACGCGGCACCGTGTTTCCAGTTTTACCAGCGTTGCAATTGGGCGTATCTTGAAATGCACAAATTTACAAAGTACATAAAGTGTTGATTAAGAGTAAAGAGTTAATTTTATAAGTAAGCAATTCGTCATTCAGAAATACACACTATTTGTGCTGAGGAACAGAATGATCCATTTGGCAGAAGTGTGAAGAGAACATTGCAATTGAATTGAATTTTTTGTCGTGGTGATCGTGGGGGTAGGAAGCTTATACGCTGCTGTAATTTAAGCATTTACATGAACAGCTGGGATAATTCCCGAACTGAGGTAAACTGACAATAGGTCGGACTTTACATATTTAGCCATAAAAGTTTTATAATGTTAGTAAATGTAAAAGTCTGCTACACGGAGATTAAAACCCCAGTAGCGAAGACAATGCGATGGTTGGCAAATGGCCACATGGTCAAATATTTAAAATCCGGTTACTATGGTTTTACCGTAAACGGTTTTTACAGTAGTGAATATAAAAAAACATCAGCTTAGACAGTAAAACCAAAGCAGCGACGACATTGTGATAGGTGACAAATTATCACACGTGCATGAGCGGTGAAATTCGGCCTCTTATTAATTTACCAAGGTTATGGTTTTATTCTAACTGTTCATGTAAATGCTTAAAATGTAGCAACTGAAAGCCGATTACCTCTCGCCTTTTATAATTTATCTAAATAGTAATGAGGCTTTTCATCTTATTTTATGTGGCTATAAGATTGGCCTTTTGTGCTATGCAGTATTTTGAAGCACTAAAACTAATCGATGACTTCATAATGATAATAGTGCTTCAGGACGGAAAGATCCAGAAAAAAACACTCAATGGCGTAAGCTTAATTGCATTTAATTTAGAGTATAATTCCACCTGTCTGTCTCTGTGCGTCATTGATAACCAACTGTTTTATTATTATTATTATTTTAAATCTGAAATCAGCAAAGGTTAATTTAAACATGATGAAACACATTGTTTAAATACAATGACACGTATCTGCACGATCATGCGTGACTTTTTGTGTCACAAGTCTGTTATTTTATGTACTGCTTTAGTGTATATTCGTATTTTACGTTTATCATACCTGTAATTACGGGATTTTGGATTCCCCTGCTGTTCTATTTCACGCGCTGTAGTCTTTAATCCACATTGCAAGCTTATGCACACGTCCGCTGTGAATTTTTACCGGAAACAATGCCCAGATCCTCATAAACATGGGTGTGATTGCGTTTGTATTGGTTGAGTCCATGTCTCTAAACTTTAACGTATAAGAATAGAGCGTGGACGAGGGGCATGCCTTTTTTTCTTGTTCTTTTAACTTCTTCCTAAGGAGGTTATGTTTTTACCTGCCGGCCTGTCGGCAACTTTACCAAAAACGTTGTGTAGAAATTTATATAAAATTTTGTGCAAATCTGTTTCATGGTGATCTAGGTTGAGATACGACTCGAGGAGATTCTGCAACGATTCTTCATCACTGGAACCATATGCTGAGTACTGTATAAATTAATGCAGATGAGATTGTCCTTCCATGCTATACAGTATTTTGAAGCACTGAAACTAAACGAAGACTATAATGATAATAGTAGTTCAGGACGGAAAGATCCAGAAAATACACTCAATGGCGTAATGTTATAAGTGGTTGTTTTTATTAACTGCTATTTATGAATTAATGTAATACAAGATTTCCATCATCATTGAAAATTGTTGATTGCTTCTCCTTACGTGACTTTGCCCTAACTTTTCTTACTTGATATACTTTCTTATAGTTCTGTGGTGATATGTGTTGATCTTTGTGCCTGCACGAATCTGTGTTCTGCTGGTGGATTAAGCATCCTGGAGGCCACTGGTCTCTGCATTGTTATCATGTGACTGTTTGATGACAACACGGCATGTTAGTAATTCTAGACCGATAAGAAAAGTTTCATCTTTTATCCTTACCTGGGTATAGCAATGTGCAGAAGGGTGTTGCAAATAGCGTTTACATATCTCGCCTGTAGGGCGATTTAAATCAACGTCACATGTATATGACTATACAAGATCAAGTGTGTCAAAACGCCTTTACCTAGAGTTTCTCTAGGCTAAGTTTCTTAACCTAGAATATAATTCCCTATATATAGTTCATGACTGAGTCATAATTTCGCATAATCTAGGGTAAGGCGAAGTTTAAACATCACGTTAAGCATAATCGCTGTTGCTGGATATATGAACCGTTGCCTGTACATAAAGCTCAGCTGAGATACATATCTTTTTTATTTAAAGTATGTCACAACTTATCAATAAGAATGATACATCCTTTCAATGCTGATTAAAATTACTTGGTATACACTTTCTTCGTTTTTTTAGTGCTTTGCGTTAAACGTTGCTTTGGGAATTGGCTTTGCAATTATTTACCTGTAACGTTCATTAAACAGCTGACGATTTGTACACAAATGTATGTTACGATCGAGGCTTAGATTTAACCCGGACGTAGCATTATCTTCGTACATTCGCGTAGACGTAATTATTTTTAGACATCGCTATTTTATGGAAGAGATTATATCGCTATGTTACCTTGGTAAGTCCTAGGGAGATCCCGACACACATGGACACGCATGGTAGAATTTGGAAAAAAATACATGTATATCCAACGCAAGCACTGTGTGTGCATATTTTTGTTATAAGCATTCAAAATAACAGTACAGAAATGTTTAGTGTATAACCAACTTATATATTTGTATGTGAATGGAATTGTTATCCAATTCTTCAGTTTTACATTCACGGTAGATCTCGGATAACAGTAGATGCTTTGCTTGAGTCAGGTTTCTTAGATACATACACATTCAGAACTGGAATGTCAAAAGCAAGTGCTCGACTCCGTGTTTGTATTGACATCATGTCGGCCACCTGGATTCTTAACACCAGGCTACTTCTCATTTACATGCCTTCCACGAATTTCTTGTTTGAATGAATTGGGTAAGACATATACGCAACAAATCCACTGCTGTCTTACACGACCGAGAATTGCCTAGTATATGTCTATCGACACCCACAATGTACTTTATATATGGTACGGCTTTCGGTTTGTTTATTTAACAAGTAGGAAATACCACATAGAATATTTTTAATGTAAATATTCATCCATTATACTTTCACAATATGCATGTATTACAAACCACAAGCAATGAAAATTGTACACTGAATTTTAGAGTATCCACGGCCGTCACATATCATGTGACACCTTTCTTCTTGTGTAGATTGAGTTTAACATGGTATAAAAGTAGAGGTATTCATTTTATTACACAAGGGCTTGTACCAAAATGGCAAGATATTACAACACTAAAGCATGTAGGTATGTAAATTGTCCAGACGAGTTTCCTTACAATACAGGCATAAATTTACGTTTACTAATTCAGTTTGGAATCAGTCAGAACACTTATTATCTTTTGTTGTAGAACATGTTGATGTGTATGTGGCATTCTGACTTAAAACGATGCGACTGGTTGCGGTTCTGTAAAGTTCGGTCTTGACACTATTTTGAAAATTGTCACAATCTACCATTTACTAACGACAATACCATGGGAATGAATGACGAACCAAAATAGAACAGAACAGTAAAAAAACAAAACAGCACACTATTATTATCAAGTATCCTCGTATTTTAAGCAACCAAATCATATGATACTTAATAGTACATCCATATTAGGTAATATAAACACTGCAACGTAACATCAAATAATATTTCACAAACAAGGCATTTATATTCCTGTACAGTGAAGACCGTCTCATTGAGTCGCGGGTTTCAATATATACTTTAAGGTTTCAAAGTTCTAAAAACACAGTTATAAAATACAAGTAAACAAATTTCACTAAAATTTCCAGTATTTTTCTATAAAGCAGGTGAAGTCTCATGTATATTTTACGAGCTAGTTGTTTGTTGATG
This sequence comes from Liolophura sinensis, assembly GCF_032854445.1. NCBI lineage: Eukaryota > Metazoa > Mollusca > Polyplacophora > Chitonida > Chitonidae > Liolophura > Liolophura sinensis. Next base: position 37,098,495 of record NC_088301.1, read on the forward strand.
AAAGTAACCATAAAAGACCAAACTTTTGATATGTTTTCTTTGTAAAGATTCATTTTAATGTAACCCTAAATTAATTATGCAGGAATAATGTAGAGTAGCCATCTAAACCTTTTACCCGTGTCCTACATTTGATGTGAAACATTCCTCGGGCGTTTGTTAAATTGACATTTTCACTTTTCCTTTTATTATGTAACAGGACATAACATTGTATTGGAAAAAACTTGTCTGTCGTGAAAGTCCACGCATAAAAGATGTTCAGTTAAACCTCGAACCCTTGTGGTTAATTTGTTGCGTACGGTTATTACGAATGCGTATTTGCCAACATTTGTCGTCTAATAGTTATATCTAACTGAAATGAAAGCACTAGAAATTGAAGTAACACTTCGAGTGAGTAGTAAAACAAATGATTACTATACTGACTGTCCAAATATCTTGTAATCAATAATTTACTGTTCATAGTAATATTAAATGTTTTCAACATGTTCAGGCGTTGGAAAGGCATCGTGTTTGGTACCTTCAGCATGTCGTTCCAGACAGGCAGCGTTATAAATATGTCTGCATTTGGTCCAGCATACTACAACAGATGCCTTCATATGTCGTGGTATGGCCAAAATGTTTTTGAAAACGACGTGAAATTCCAACCAAGCTCATCCCCTTGATTTAGAGTTTTGACCTTTAAATCAAAGAAACAGACTTTTAAGCGCGATATATGGTATAGACAGTGTCATTACTGGCCTAAACTCCGCTGTACTACAGACATAAAACACGTGGTTCTCTCTGCGTGTGTTGTGCTTGGAGGGACGCGCATTGATTGGTTGGTCACAGTCCGCATTCACTTAAATGCTGCACATGTGCCAAAAAATATATATATATGGCATGATCATTAAGTATCCTGCATCGCTTATTAATAAGAAATAAAGAAAATGTATGCCTCATGTTGCAGAGTTTCAGACGAATGATAAAGAACCAATGGAGGTTGACGAACTTGGCACAATTCATTATGTTAAAAGCCAATTAAACCATGCACAATTTAAACGGCCAGACATGCCTTTTAATAACTTTGAAGCTTAAAGACAGTCTAATTGGCTGTTTCTTGCTGGTCTCAGACAAGCTTAGATTAAATTCCTACACGGTTCAAACCTGAAGAAAATCAACTGTTTCGTTTTAGCATATATAGTCTATTCTTGTGGATGTGTAACAAATATGTGAAACTAAGTCTTGGGTGTTAACTTACATAACCCATAAGCATGATGATTAAACCTATACAGATTTGAATTAGGTGAAATGTGACAAAACAGAAGCCTATGAACCTTCCGCTTGTTGAGTGGCATTCTGTGTAGTATATATCAATACTGGAAGAGTAAGTAGAATAAGATAAACAAAGGCAGCTGCATAAGGGCTGCTTCAAAAGACTTTTTGAAAATAAGACATGCTGATATCTGATGAAGAAAAGATTCAAATGCCCGTTACGTAGAAAGTACCATGGCGAGACACTTTCTCATCAGTAGGCCTACATGAATACCTCAAAGTACCTGATGAGACAGGCTCTTGCAAATACTCGGTAAAGACACGCAAGCACTTGGGGACGCACTGAGAAAATACAAACATGTGTCAGTTATTGATATACTTCATATACTTAAGAGGAAGATGAACTACTAAATGATTCTTAAAGTACATTTAGTGCCTATTGCATCAAGGCCGAATTTGATTGTTCTCTATCCTTCGCTCGTGAACGTTTCTCCAATTAGTTTGATTGTAGTGAATATCTTTTGTAGAGGACGGGTGCAAGTGGACCATGTACGTGCCTGAAACTCGATTGGGCTCGTAATTAAACCACGGTTTTGTTCTCCTGCTGACATTTTACAGGCCGTCGGCTCTCAAACACGGACGAGCAGTTTGCTGTCACCCAGTGTAAATCAACAGAGGTCAAGACGGCTAACGCGAGGAAGCTGCCTCATTAGTTCATCAAACAAGGGTCATACTGTGTCGCCACCCCGAGAGGTACACTGAACCAGCCGCCAGACTTTCGTCACACGACAGATATACAGGTAAGGTGAACCATATACTTTCTGGTTTCTAAATAAGCACGCCAACAGCCACGCGTAGCTACAGGCCATAGGGGCTTTCTCTGCTGTACATAATATCGTTTAGTTCTGTGGATGAAGTGTTGCATCTCACAGAGGATGGATATATTCCTAGCCTTACTCCTGGAAGATTTGTGTCTTTGGTAAGTTCTTAGAGTTAAAAGAGATTCACCAACGTTGTAGAATCATTTTCCCCCTTCAGACAATCGAGCATTTCGTTCCATGAGTAAAAATTGTAAGTTAGAAACTAACTGTTCGTGGAATAGGTGAACCCAATTTAGTAAACTTATACTTTTACCTGATGCTATTAACATCATATAAGTCTGTTGTGCTTTTAGTTTTAGCTTGCCAAGACAGTATACTGTATGAGAATAATGGCCACCTGCAAGATCAGACGATACACTATATTACTTTCATCTTGTTACGTTTTTGTGTGCGTTCAAAGTCTTCATTACCCAGTTGTATGATGATCACGCTGTACGACTGCTTGGCTACATACAAGATATACGCTGATTTACCGCTCATACTGATTTAGTTGATGGACGGGGTGTTACAGATAGAGAGATAACGAAAACACGCGAGTTCAGCAGCACCCAAAATCCAAAACAATTCAATATTTCCCATATTTTCTGTTGAAAGCTTGGGAGGGAGGTGGCATCTTGCGTAGAGCAGAAAATTTAGCAGTGCTGGATTCCTATACCATGGTTTTATTGAAAACAGATGTTGTTATTCAACGTTAAACGATAGCTGTGACATCACCCAATTGTCACACTGTAGTTTCTGTTTAAGGAAACTACTGATAATGTACATTCTTATTCTGGAAAGTACATTACAGTGTACAGAGACACCAAAATCAGCATTACATGGTGAAATAATGAACAGTGCTATGTGGCCTGGATCTTGTAAAGCTGTCTCTCGCCGAGCCACCTCAACCTTGCGTAAGACACCCGTGCAAACCACTACCTTTGCTATGCAGATGTCATAGAATATATATTCTACTAAAAATTCTATTTTCCATGCCGACTTCGCATACTATTCGTTATCTGATCATAAATATCGTATACATGACCGTATATCCTCTGCCGATAATGGGCGTTTTACACCTGCTGTGGTGCTGTGAGGGGTCTGCTCCACAACTGAACCAGTTGTCCTATAGTCTGTTTCTTTTAGAGAGTCGCCTATATTCAGCTGTCTGTAAAATCAGTCAGACTCGCTACCGCCTTTAGTCAGTGTCACGTGGTTCATAATGTTAAAGTCCATATGTTCTGTTTCGACAGAAAGGACCAATTGCCTAGGGTGACGTCATAATTATTAAAAAAGCAGTGGAATGGTGGTTATTGGGCGGAGTTCAACATGGTCTGAAAGAGGGTAACACCAGTTACCTGAAATGCTGTCGGCTTTACTGTTAACCCTGTTTCTGACACTCCCATGATTGAAACTGTTTACACGTTTTAGTATAAAATAACGTTATAACGTTAATAAGTAAATATATGATCTCACCGCATGTTTTAGAGATGGATTTTAGGAATTAAAGCAATCTAGTTGTTCGCAGGGAGAGTAGTGTAGGCTTTGTTAATGCAAGGAGTTTGTCTTAATCGCTTGTTGGTGAATTGTAAAAAAATCACTCTCCACGCTCATTGCCCAGCATGCAACTTGCTTTTGAATAATTATGACGTCAACCGAGGCAATGATTTCTTGGTGTCGAAACTTAGCTTATGGAGTTTATCCTTATGAATTAGAAAAAGTATTCTAACTCCAGTTTCTCTGTAATAATATGGATGGCCAACGTATCAATATGTGGACCTTGGGTTGTTACGTGACACTACATAAGGGCAAGTTTGGTAACGAGTGTGACTGGTTTTACAGCTGAATACAGGCGACTCTCTAAGCGAAATAGACTATAGCTATGTTACTGAGAGCTGACATATAACATGTGTAACTTTAAAGCAAACCTGTAAGCCTATGTCAGAGTAACCAACCAGGGTGGATCGGCGTGCAGCAGATGTATCTTAGCAATCTCTCTACACCACTGACTGTTCCGTGAGTTGGGGGAAAGCAAGTGCTCACCTTATTACCGGGCGGCTTACTTCTTGACAACATTCTGAGAAGGTTGGCACAATTATTAAGTTATATTTAGAAATCGCGTTAGCTCATCGCAATGTTATGTATGTATACATGTCAAAGCATCACTGCGTTCCTGGAATACAGACAGAATAATATATAGGTATGTAATCTATGTACATGTATGTAACATGTATGTATATATGTGCAGTTTCCTCTCCGGGCGTACGTGGAAAGGACTTCCAGCAACCTCCGGATGGTCGTGGGTTTCCTCCCACCATAATGCTGGCCGCCTTCGTATAAGTGAAATATTTTTTATATAATGAAAAAATCATAACCATATATCATAACGGATGATAAAGATTAAGGTTCAGATGTGGTGACACTTTATTAGATATTTTCTGAAGGATTGCGAGAGAGTTATAATGCTGAACGTTAATCCATATCATTTAGTGCATTTTTCGATGATGCCGTTGACTGCCGAGGCTTGGGTTGTTGGTGCACGATAGGTTTGAGAAATAACTTATGCTCCCAAGAACGTAGCAATATGGCGTCTGCCACAGATGGCTTGTCGCTCCATGTGTGCATTCACAAGGTAGCGTGATTTGATATCTGTCGAATAGAATAATTCCGCTTGACATGTACATCGGGGCGGGGGGGGGGGGGGGAGGGGCGGAGCCGTTGGGCGTTGTGTATGATTAAACACCATGCATGCTGGTAGCTACTTCCTTTATAGAATGCTGATTTATGAACTGTCCAAGTTCATGAAACTTACAGTATTGCCGGTTTGGTACATCATTGCCTTACATTTTGAATACTCGATTGACACTGTACAGCACTGGGTCCTCAGTAATACACCCAATAAGTGTGAGAAAATCGAGGGTAAGTCATGCACATGAATATAGATCTACATACTTAGATTCCCACAAGTTGGATTCCAACACAGAACATAAATTCAAACAATTGCACCAATGTACACGCAGGACTTTCTACTATCTCTTTTTGCCACCCTGTGGGACTGTATGAGAACCTTTGCAAGACACCTTTTCAGTGCCCATAAGTGCTCCAAGTTACCAAGAAGAAGCACGTTTTGTTTTTTAACTTTACACTTTATTTTTTACTTTACACTTCTGTTTACTTTGGTATGTCTGTGGAAAACCAGTGAACTCAGGATGAGCAGCCTAACATGCTGTTTATATTGATTTATAATCTTGATAATATGCTTATGTGTACAGTTATACTCTGAGTGTAGAGAAGGAGGATGCTAGGGATCATAAACCGCAGATACAGCTCTCTGAGCACGACTGGCTGGTCATCCTGATTTTCTCACGATGTCCGCAACTATTACGAGTGACCCTTCCTTCGACCCACGGAAGTCAAGTGATTGTCGACCAAATCCGTGTAGTTTTTGCCCAAAAGGAAACCTGCACGTAATGTCTGTAAAGTAGCTGAAAAATACTTGTTAATGGCATGCTTTTAACGCCGTAAAATTAAGTACATTTTTGTGTCGTCACGTACTGTAGAGAATCGTGTCGAGCAGTTAGACATTATTACAATTGTTTTAACCTGCAATGTCTATTTGTCTACTTATACACGACAGACGTCTGCCTGAGGAAATGAGACAGCTGGGTTATAAAACAGGATTTTATCTCGTCAACAAACCCTACTACTGATTCGACTGATACAGGTGGCTTTATTTAGCCTATTTATGTTTGCCGTACTCAATAACATTTGTGTTTTTGACGCCTGAAACATTTTACAGCACTATACACGTTGCTCGGAGCACAGGACAACTGGACCTGGCATCAGGTTGGACAATAACTATCACAGGTACTGTAGGACTATTGCCTATAGCTGTGTTTTTCGGCATGGGTTTTAGTTCTTACATTCGTTGAATTGACCTTTTTTTTTACCTGCCAAATGTTGAATGTCTTTGGTCCATGTATGATATTATTGTATATATACTAACTTAAGATGTTGGATTGTATATCCGTGAAGGAAATGTGACATTACCACTTTTGCTGCACATGCAGTGTCAGTTGTCGTAAAACACCTTAAATTCTTGCTATTACATAACCTATTTACTTTACGAATATAGTAATGAATGGAAGTTGAGATGGAGTTTACCCACAGATCGGTATAGTATTTGGGCCACGACGTGACCATGTATAGAGATACAAGCGATAGATGCTGTTTTGGCTTTCAGTGATGTTATCATAGATACTGCATATACAAGCATGCATGCGTTTCATTGTATACTATATGGAGAGTAAGCTATTCCAAAATAGTATGCTGTATTGCGCGAGAGATAATTTGTATCCGAACAGTATACGGTCATCATTACATTACGGTCATAAGGATTCGACGGCTGTAAAGGTGTTTCTACTGTAGTTGCTAAACTGAATATTGAAAAAATTGAATGAATCATACATAGCCGGTTTTGTCGGCTCAACGGCACCTTTAGCAGCTACCGTCAAATCATGTCTTTTTAGCAGCGTTAGTTTACTAGATCTTTCTCCCAGGATTTGTATTTTAGAATTTACAGACGTTGTGGCATTAACCAAATGTATGCCTTTTGCAAGATATACACAAGAAAGATTCACAGGCTATATATACAGTATGAAATTAATATGTGGAGAGAACAATATAAGTGGATGACATTACTCTGACAGTACAAAAACCTACAGAAAACGCAAATAAATTTGTGTGAATTCTTCATGTGTATACCCCGCGGAAGGCATTTGGTTTATGCAACAACGTCAGTAAATTCTGAAGTACAAATCTAGGTGAAAAGACTTATTTATGTGCCCACCAAAACTTAAATATATTGACTAGACCCTAAGTGATTCAGTTGTATTATAATTCTATAATCTGGGACTGATATACATTAATATATGGAGGCCAGCTATTTTATATTCTGATATTCTCTAAAGAGCATGATAATGAAATACATTACTACAAACCGAACTCTATCAGAAAGATTTTTGTACAAAAGAGGACGTGCTACAGGAATAAAACACTGAATATAGCATTTAGCTTGAAGGCTGTATCCTTTATAAATATGTCAAACCAGGCATATGCAATATATGATATTTTATATCATAAGTTTATGCGTGTATTCTACATCCATTATTTACAATTTGACTTTATTGCTCTCAAATCCTGTCCACCGCTGAATGGAAAAACATATAGGGGGCATAAAGTAAAAGTTGGTAATCAGCATGTAGTTTCTGCATGATGAATGAAGATTGCTAGGCCAATCCTAAGTAATAAACACTGAGTACTTGCATGGGCTATATATTCTTTTATTGGTACAGTTAGAAGGTTTAAAGAAAGCGGGATTTCATTGAAATATGATGTAATGGATAGAACATGGAGTCACTTTTGAAGATCATCGCTTGGAATGTTTTATTTGTGAATGGAAATAACATCTACAGGACGCCAAAGGCCATATATAGTGAGTGACATATATAATCAACATTCTATAACACACACACACACACATACACATGCGCACACACACAAACATTTGCTGTATTTGTATAATTTTTTTATTGAGTTTGATTCCTGTAGTTATCTTAACGAATAGCTGTAAATTATGATTTGTACTTACTTTTTCGGCTAGGGAAAGTGTAAGATTTTTGTGAGGTTGTGGTGCGCGTGTGTAAAGTTGATTGAAAACGGTTGTACTCAGCTGGATATATCGCGACGCATCATGTATCTCGTGACCGGACTAAAATGCATATGCGTATAACTACATTGTGCATGTTTACTTACATAAATTAAGCCAGATTCATTTACGTATGTATGTATATATTCAGAATGGAGCAGTGCACACAGCTTTCGATGTGTTAATGCTATGATTTACACTAGTCGTTCGTTAGACGGTGAACTAGATTTGGGATGCAGGGACCACTTTGACAAACTTTCCATCAAACAATTTATCGATATCAGTAAAAAGTCGTATACATTTATCGATATCAATAAATGAATTATCGGTATGAATAAATTAATTACTGAAATGGATAAAATGGATAAATGGTTTATCGATATCGATGAATGCCATGATATCAAGACCCCTACCATGAAACATACCAACACAAAAAATTAATTGAATTCCAGAATACAATATTGGACTATAAATGATCATAGCTTTATTCAAGAACCTACACAATCCTCATAATTTTTCGTGAAAAGGTTACGGTGATAAGCAAGAGCCTCAAATTGTCTTCAGGTGACTTAGAGCAGACCAAACCATAAGAAAGCAGCTGTGAATATTTCATTAATTATCACCGCGGGGGGTACAACCCAATCCCGTTGGGTAAACACATAGGACAAGCACTTTTATGCTCAGTGTCCCCCAAGTCTACAAGCGCAAGTAGCTCTAGACCTTAATGCTACTAAAGTGACTGTGAACTATAGTCCAGCATTCATATAAATGCGTAAATCCAAGTAACTTTTCCACTGAAGTCCTGAGAATGTACAGAAATGGCTGGGAGGTTATGATTGATTGCAAAAACTTTGAGTACGAAGTCAGGGTACATGAGGGAAGAAACTGAATACACTATAAAATGAATGAATGAATGAATGGGGTTTAACGACGTACTTAACAATTTTTCAGTCATATGACGACAAGGGATCATTAGGGTTGTGTACATATATTGTGTCTTTTTGTGGCAGAGCGAGTCCATGCCGCCACTGATTAATATTATGCCGAAGACACCAGATATGACACCCCGCCCACTCACATTATACTGACACCACGGCAAGCAGTCCTGTTTCCTTGCTATAACATCTCGGAGCTATCATTTTTAAAGTCTGATCTGATCCAACAAATGTTTGATCCCGGGTCTCCCGATTTCGCACTATGAAATGAATAGCCCCGATTAGCTGTCAGATGTACCGATGATTCATCTTGATTGACTGAAGAAATATTTCTCTGAATTACTTACCAATGTTTTAACCCAAACTTGACTTCTTACCTAGTCGGTGTGATGTGTGGGGGTCTTTCATTTATTTTTAAATTTTATATTCATATTTATGTTTTCAGATTGCCCTCCGAGGATAAAGAAAGCATGGAATACCTTGCAGGTGTATTGTTTACGCTGGCTTTTACTGGTATGGCTGTAGCCTATCCCGATGGCGCTCCCACCCTGGCGTGTGGTGAAATGTTTCCTACTGGGCATAAGGCGGACGCCCAAAATTCCGACGCTCCATATACCATTGGCGTTAGTTCAAACTCGTACGCTAACAGCGCCAATAGTAAGTTTAAAAAGACTGAAATATTTGGTCAAGAAATTTGATTGATGTGCTATGAACTATAGGGATATTCTGACATGTCTGTACGAAAAGAGTTTGAAGTCAGTGTCGGACATCTTTCTATTCGCCTGAGACAAAGAGAAACTGTATTATAATACTAGAACTTATTATTGAACTTAACATTGATACAAATACCTAAAAGAAATGACTTCGTCTGATTTGAATTATTATTGCATTTAAAACAACGTCAAAATCATTTGCTATATTTTGACACTTTATGACAGTTTGTCAGCATCTGAGAATCTGCATGATCGAATTGTTAATATGATTGCTTTTCCATTTTAGTCACTGTCACATTAGATGTAAAGGGAGATAATTATTACGAGGGAGTATTCATCCAGGCAAGAATAGCCAAGTGCCCTAACAATTCAACAGCTATTGGTACTTACGTGTTTAACAACACTTTGCTCAAGACGATTAACTGCTTTAATCAACAAAAGGTAAAACGCTGCCAGATAAAAAGATAAAGACTAGTTACAGTAGTGATACTGGAAATTGAGAAAGTCAATTGGTTGTAAAATTTCAGTTGAAAATTTTATACCTGTATGCTCTCTACATGTAGGCCCTATAGTGCATAAGAAATCGAAAAAAACGGATAACAGAGAAAATTTGTCCCACGAAAATTTGGGTTTTGACGTTTTTTTTTTGTTTTTTTTTTTTTCTCTCTCTCTCTCACCCCGATCCGTACGCCAAGAGTTTCGTTTCACCACCATACCTCTTCTTAGATTTGATTAGTCTGGAATTTGGTTTGTAGATTTATTGGCAAGACCCCTTGCTTAACATTACATATCCGTTCTTGATTTTGGTTTCATCCGTTTGTGAATGACGAAGATTTAGCATTATATCAGCAAAATAAAACCATTTATGAATGCATTTTTCTGTTACAGAATGCTCTGACACATAGCACCAAAGAAAAGAAACGCAAGCTCGTGTTTACGTGGGTACCGCCATCTCCAGCTGTTGGAACTGTTTATTTTAGGTATACTTACTCATAATAATACATAATTTTGTTGAGGCCACATAGTGTTTCTTCTTTTGAAAGCACAACGTTCACATATGATTACCCCATCAACGCACATGAAGGTAAATCCAATTCTGCGTGGCCATATGTCACCCAATTTACCGTTTAGCTCTGTAACTTTTACTAAAATTCAAGTAAGATTATTTAGATACAGACGTCTTGTTAATTTTTTGTGTGTTTTTCCAACAATTTTTTTAGAAGGAACAACGACTGCATGGATTACCAGTATTTACGTAAAGTAACGTACATCGTCGCTTTGTGAGAAAATACGCTTGATTTTTTTTACATGGAGGCATTTATTTATTTGATTAATTATTTTATTATTGTTAAATGTTATAGTCAAGAAATTTTTCACTTATACCATGGTGGCCTATTTTGTGGATGGAGGACTTAATCGGGTCTCTCGGTATAGGCCTACCCTAGACCTTTTGCGTTACTAAGTTACTACGAACTTCCACGCCATATTTGTAAGTGATCTTCACTCAAAGTAAGACTGCGCAAAAGGCCACGCGAGCGTCGTCCACCACGGGAGTTTGAGTTCGAACTCTTTTATACATGAAAGTAGAAAAAGTGCAACTGTGTCATGTGACCTGTCCAAAATGTTCGGTGATGGCGTCCGAAAAAAAGGCTTCATAAGAGGTAATTTATATCAGAAGAATGAGAGAGAAAATTGAGAATCTGAACGTATGTGTACCTACGGTCATTATCAGTAGGAAAAAACATTTTCTACAACAGCCAAAGTCTAACAAACAATATTTACTTGTAAATAAGGAGTGGGAAAATCGTTTAGTTGGTGGTTAATTGGCACAACATCCATGCTCAGTGTGAAACGTTTGAGACTTGTGTATCAGCAAGTTAACCCATCATTTATAAACAAAAAAAATTGAATTGTTTTTTCTCTTTCCTTTCCCCAGAGGGACCTTTGTAAAGGAGACTGAAGAGTTTTGGACCGATGTATCATCCGACTTCATCAGTGACGGACGAACTACATCCGTTGAACCTGAAAAGTGCAAAGTGAGGACATCCGGAACCGGAAAACTTATCACTGCTCAGGCGCATTACATTATTTGTTTCATTGTAGCCTTTGTTAGTTTTGTCACCAGTACAAGGATGGCTTAATAGAGAGTAAGTACGTTCTGACACGTAAAACCTAATGTCCCTGCCACAACCACGATTGGATATCTTATCAGCGCGCATGTTTGCTTATAGGTCTATGCACCGCCATCAAGTATATTCTTCCACAATATCATGCAGGGCTCTTTCATTAACCTTTAGTTATTCCCATCAGTCTTCTTTGAAAATTTAGGGAGACGCCTTCATGTCAGTTTTTACGTAATTTTATGAAAGTGTCTTTTGCTGGATGATTATACTATGTATAGCTCTCTAAACGTATATACGACACGCGGCTTAGCGAATGACGTCTGTATGCTTATATGTATACAGACCGAGTTTTGCCCAGGTTATATGCCAAATGTCTTATCATTCAAGTTGTCCAGGTTAGTGACTATTTACACTCTTTATCCTTCGTGATTTACGACAGTTGCTTTGTGTATACAAGCGGGTTTATAGAAAATATTATATTCCCTAGAGCAAAAGTATAAGGTTTTGTGCAGTTTTTAGCTATGAAAATAAGCAACAGATACATTTTTAAAAACAGCCATACTATATACTTGAAAGTTCAAGACTGTTTGTATACTGTAGGTTGTTTGGTCAATGCAATGGATAATGGAATGTCTCAATGATATTGCCGAAAAGTAGCTGTATGAACTGAATTAAAAAGCATGCAGCATTTAAGATTAAAAGATTTGATGTGCTACAATGACGAGTGAAACAATTATTGTAACTGCATATAAGTTAACATGCAATTATGCCGGTCAAAATGGAGGTTAATAGTATGTTTGTATATACTATCAGTTTTTGGTTATTCAATGAAAATGTTTTCTGACGTAATAATTACAAATATTAAAGACTTCATCGTAGAGAGTATATAGCAATGTGATAATTGGGAAATCGTCACACATAGCCTGTGAAATCCAGCATCATGTATCTGCATGACATACAGATAAGGATCCAAATGGAGTGTAACTGTATGTGGACATTAGTTCAGAGCAATGCTTTGGGAAAACGTTAGCAAATGAGTTCGCCTCATTTTGTATTAAAAAAAATCATGTTGTTTTGTAAATGTTGACATAAGTTTGATATGTCAACATTCACCATTATGAACATGAAGAGATACGACTCTCGCCTCTATCTGAGGCAACAAATCCTGAAAAGATATCAGGCGGACAGAAGCTCCCTGCTTTAGTCATCAAATAATATAAGCTTTAATCATCTCTACTACTAGCATGCGGAAAACAAGCGCAAGTGCGCTTGCTCTCTCGCACATGTTAAGCCTGCATGGTTCTCGTTCAGACGGCGGATGACCAATGGTTGATCGCTCTAAAAGAACCAGGCTTTATGAACCCAAAGGTAGCCAGAAATATAAATATGGATATAAGTGAACAGAAACAGAAGCATACATTAAAGTATATTATATAAAGTATGAAAAGGTTTGCAGGTATAGCTTCCTTTTGGGTGTAATGTCGTTTTAACTTTGTGTGTCATATCTGCGCATTATCTGTGCTTTCATTTGCTTTTGGTTTTGCTGTATGTTAGTCCATTTTCCAAAAAGGTGAATCTCTGTTATTTTTTAAAATAAACTTTATGTTTGTCCAAATTATTATGGCGACATTTTGTCTTAAAATTATGTGGGTCTGTTGCTGAAATTGTTGAAATTCGCGAATTCAATGATTTGAACGATGATGGATAATACAGGAAATTTCGATATTGCACTCTTCTATTGTTAAAGGTAAAAAAACAAGTCTTGTATCGTGTGACTTGTCAACAAACGTTAGGCAGTTTTTGTTATCATAAATTTGACGATCACCTGCCTCACCGTGTTCCCGAGGAACCAATTTTCTTAAGGAAATTTCCAATCGAACATTAATTCAGCTCCACAATGTTCTCCATGGTTCGTCCACTCTAAATAACTTCTTGTGAAACTGTTTTTGCACACGCATCCTATAGAGTATGTATTCAGTTATATTTGTATAACACTTCTGACAGGTTACATGACACAACAAGACAACTACATTTTGCGATAAAGGAGTTCGAACTCGAAACTGCACTTTATTACCTTGATCACTGTGGGAAACACACCTTTTTCTCTGACTCGCTTAAATACAGCATGTAAGTGGGAGAGAAGGATTTAATACTGATACTGATGCTTTAAGCAAAGTTCATTTCTGCTACGGCATACATGGGTGGGTGCATAACTTACAGGTGTGGCATCACCTATATAGCTATCGACAAATCTGGTTTCAGTCCTGTATGCTATAAAAGCCGAAATGAAATGGAAACTTTCACTAAATGTTTCACTAAAGCCCGTTTCGTATGTATAACACCTGCTTCCTGAGTGGAAAGCTTGAACCGAATTGTCGTTTCAAAACGCAAATGTGTGAAATGTTTGTTTGAGTGGTGTTTTACGCAGTAAGAAGGAGAGGAAGCCAGCATGAGCTAGACTTGAACTCACAGTGACCGGATTGGTAAGGGGTTCCTGGGTTGTTTAGCCGCGCTAGCACGCTAACCACCTGGGTCATAGGCCTTGGTGTGAGATGAAATGAAGAGCTAATCTCGCTGAATTCAGATCTACTTGCTTCCTCCGGTATAATTGTGGTTACTGTAACAGTGTCTTTGATCAGATACCAGTATTTCGAATTCGACGAGACTGATACTGCACTTCCAGAAATATGGAAGCAAGAATGCGCAAATGAGTGAACAGACAATTTGCAAGTTAGAGGTTTTATTTTAGATCTATTAAAGCGACAATTGAGGATAAAGGGACAGTTAGATCTGAAACAAGATTGAGCTCACGATAATTGAACGAACAACAGATTGACCGGCAAATGATTTTATTTAGATCTAGTAACTGACAGGGTAAAGCGATACCTAGATCTGACACAAAATTGAGATCGCGATAATTATGTTCCAAAAAACGAATAAAGCTCACGAATCATGCCCGTGCAGCCCCTGGCGTACGAGTACGAATGAGAACAAAATAAATGCATTCTATATAGACACTCTCAAAAATAATAATATGTTAAATGGTAACATTGTACGCCTAAAACAAGCGGTGTACTATTTTGTTCTTTTCTGTCATGTGTCGGTATAGTTGTGCTGGTAAAGCAAAGAGGCAGTTGGCAAGCACTGCAGTTTAACAACAGAGAAAAATGTGTTCTCACACAGCTTGGAGCCAGCTTTTGTTAGGGAGACGTGCTAAGCGATCACACCAATTAGACTGAGTTAACAGTGTCCATGCAGTGCAGTTAACTGTGGGAGTTCTTGACTTTATATATAGACTTTGGGGGAGTCATTGAGCGTTAAATCTAGGCATCGTGACAGACATTCATGTACAAATCATCAACCAGACCGGACGTCCGACTCAATAACCCCCAAGGCCAATTTCCAAAACAGCGTTCAACACAAAACACTAAAGGACTAAGAACGCATATACAGTAAGAAGATTGGACATAGTTATCTAAAGAGAAACAGTCAACAGTTTCCATTAACATCGTTTAAGGCGTAAGAAATGCCTTTGCCGCCTAAATTTAATCTTTATCCAAATCGAAAATGTATATGCCATGACCGAATGCCATTTATACTGGTCACAGGAAATCATTTTAGTACAACAGTTCTTGCGAGTTTAAAACAGATTCTTTTTTTGTTTACTTGGATTATAACTTTCAAACTCATTTCTCTCATCTTATACGGTAATATCGAACTCTCTTTATAGATGTAGTAGACCGGTCCCAATGCCAAGATGTTTATAGTGTTGATTTCCTGGAACGCCATGCGCAAGATACCATCACTCTCCAATAACCAGTCGATAATATAACAGCTAACATACTGACACGGGGCCTAACCTTTAATATTCTGCATGCGCATCAAGTCTGAGGGGAGTATTCCAAGATTGTAAATTTAAACGTCTTACAGTTGTGTGATTAAAAATGACCTTCTGAATTAATCGTCCGCTTACGAGGCGGACGTTATAAACTCTCGACCACCGCAATTCGGTTTGAACTGGTAATTCTAATTCTAATTAACTAAGTTGTACAGTCTTCTATTTTACATCTGTAATACTTTTATGTTACCGTCTTTTGACGTAAGAAAGTATAAATAAATAAAGGACTCGAAACAGCGTCCCCTTTCAGACAGTTACTCTATTCCACTTCAAAGTCCATCACCTTGAGCAGTCCCGCAGTATGTTACTTTCGTATTATTATCCAATCGCAATGCTGCAACGTCATGAATATTAATATAGGGGAGCTGATCATGTGATGTAAACATACACATGTGCAAAGATCTAAACAAATGCATGGGTCAAACTATGACAATATCACAACATCTCATACATTCCACTCATGATTGCATGAGGGCAGAATTGGCGTAATCGTCTCTATATACCTAACAGTAACAATCGACCTGCTTTCCAATATAGTTGACATTTTGCTGTCTTAAGTATTTCTTCTGTTTCTCGTTTGAAGTACTGTTTAATTTTTGGCGAGTTCTTTGTTACTATTGTTGTCTGCCATCTCCTCTACAAAACGCATCTTTTCTGGCAATGGAGCGCCAGTTAATGTAGCCACGTACAAATTTGTTTGTCACCATTGCGTGGGTCCAAGAAGAGATTTTGGTGTTCGCTGGGTGGTTTCAGAATTGGTGAGATTGAGAGAGACGTCAACCGTTACAGATTCTAGTGTAGAATCGGTGTCAAATTAATCTGCTTAACAGAGATGCCATTTGCTCCTAGGCGCGGAATTAGAAAGCGAAAGGTTTTCCCAATTCTACACCCTGGAAAATCAACGTCGCACGCGCGATATATGTATCACCAGTAGGTCTATTTTGCATAACGCCATATTGATATCGGGTGTAGTGGCGGAATTATACTCTGAGAGACAAGTATGGGTCAACTGACTTAAAAATCTGAGTTATACAACTAAGTTAATTCAACACAGAAAACTGTCATATGGCATGAGTCAGTTAACCCAAACTTTTCTCTCAGTATATAGCATTCAACCTGGCTGACACCCAGTCTACGTTCTGAGAACTTTCGGTAATTCGGACGATCCGTGTGGTATACCACTGGACTGGTTTTCTTTTGAAAGAGAAGATCTGAAGAGAGGTAGGTATTTACGGATTAGCTTTTAATCATATAATAAAACAGACCTTTTTCTTCGCATTCTTTGCATTCTGCCATATGGTCACTCCATACAGCGTTTAATTCATTAGGCTAATATTGGAGGGATTGTATTGCAGTACTGACACTTTTCGCCGGTAAGAAGTCTGGTAAGAAGTCTCTAGATGCTGATCGAGGTTACCTTTTTAGCGGGGGTGCAGTTCGGTTTCTGCGCGGTGTAGTAGGCTCTTTACAGTGTAACTATGCGTGAGCCAGGTTTTCAAAGAATTTATCTGAGTCTGTGCAGCTATTCTGATTCTCAGGATGTCAAATATTTGCCAATTTGTATCCGATCATATTTTGGCTTATGCTAAACATATAGCACAACAGTAATCACAACATATAGATAGAGGTGGTATTTAAAATAAAACATAGCTGTTTTAGAATGTATATAGATAGATTGAGCAAAATCATTATATATTATAATAGTATGTTTTAAAACAGGTTTGAAAGTTCTTTTTATGTTTAATGAAAATTTGCTAAATGTGCTGTCTGTGTGCAATATTAAGAAAAATGTTCACCTTTTGGAACAATTTATGTCGACAAGTGCTAAAGGGGTTAGGGTTTGCAATTCTTACATAACTTCAACGCAGCTGAGAAGAGGTGTTCAGACTTTGGTTTCTAATGTCAACAAGTATTGCATTTTAGCGAAAACAGGGTAGATTTAATTCCTGTAGAATTTTTTTTTCAGAAAGGAAATTTAAACCCCCTTCATCACAAAACATCAAATCCCATGCTGATACCTGGAGTATGAACCTAGGTGAGCTCCTGCAGACAGTCCTAAAATTTTTGACTTTTGCCATGAGCCATGTAATATTTTGGTTTGAGCGTAAGCATCATATGAAGATATTACTGACAAAAAATTAAGAAACCTTCTCCTCTTATAGGTTACACATGCGCAATTAAATAAATGATACCGGTAAGAAAATCGATGCGTCCGTGTAACCTTGATCTCGCTCTGCCGCGAGTGCAAAATCTACTGGAAAGCACACCATTTACCGCCCAAAGTTCAGTGATTTTCTCCTTTTATTTCATTTTCCATTAGCTATGAAACTAATCGGTATTGATGTTTAAGATAACTAAATACGTAAGCAAATAAATAGTTAAAAATAAACACAGAAATATTTCGAAGGGAGATAATTGCGGTAGCATATTCGCAGGTTAACTCCCTTGGTTATTCATATGCTGAAAATGGCAGCGGCTGGAAGAAGTACATTACAAGCACTCCGGCAAGTCTGTTCCATGCGCCTGAAAAACAAAGGTTTTGAGAACACTCTGAGTGGGGTAATGATGAGATGTGTTATATGATCTAGTACCCACAACTGCCACAGGTTATGCTCTCCTTGATAGAGATATTTTGACGATTTTTTGCTTGAATTGGCGATCATCAGACTAACTTCTCATACTGATTAATAAACATGACGGATTTGCATTTTGACATTTAGTAATTTAGGTACCTCTTAACTGAGTTGTGCCAACAAGGATATTATGTTTCACAAGAAACATAAACTGCGTTTATGAAGCGCCATTTGAATAAATGTGTACAGATAAAAGTGTAGTTGTTCGGGGTATCGGCTTTTGCTCAAGTGTCGGAGACCAGAAGTTCGAGTCCAGCTATCGTGCACTGGGTCGGGTTTTTTTTTTCTCAAGTGCATTGTGCGGGCTTGTGGTTTAGGCTTATCCCAAACACTTCAGCTTCCTCTACCAATAAACTTGATCACTTTTGTTAATATATAAATACAGATTGTGGGTAAGACAACATATATAATTAACCCCATCAAATAAATATGTAAATATATTAGCATATATCAGGAGAAGATGTACATCATCCAGAATTGCTGAGTATGAATAACAGAGAAAACAAGACAAAAAATGTAGATGTTTATATGTGGTGCCATTGTGCTATATGTTTCATAATTTTAAAGCTTTAGTGATATATAGTACATGTAATAAAGGCTTTAGTAAGTCTTTAAAAATGATTTTTAAATCTTTAGAAAGCATTTCTGAGCTCTGAAAAACGATCTTTCAAGCTTTGTGTAGTTATTATCTTTTATGCTTGAAGATGATTTTCTAAAACTTAAAAATTCATTTTCAAAGCTTTAGAAAGTGGTATATATTTAAAAATAAAAAAAAATTAAATGAATTAAAACAAGAAGAAGGCTTTTAAATGCCTTACTTCAGATGCAAGCCTTGGTAAATTACAGTGAGGTACCCACAGCTTGTGGTTACAATTAGGGTTTACAACTGCATGAAGATACTTTCTCTTCTCCACTGCTGGTAAACTTCACCAACATTCACTCTTTTCCACATGGATTAATAACATGACAAAGAAATCTTCCATCATTTTTTGAATGTTCTTTTTCTTAGAAATGTGGTATACTTGATCAGGCCTCTGTAAAAGTGATGATCTCTGTCCTCAGTTGGAGAGAAGTCTGTATTAGGCCTGTGCATAGACTACTGTAAGCTGTAGTGTAATAATTTTCAGAGCTTTGAAAATGAGTTTCAAAACTTCTGAAAATGTATTTAAATACACAATAAATAGCACAATAGCTCCCCGCTTATGTGTAGTCCAACTGAACTCTGAAATCAGAAGTCATGAGCAAATTATCTATTATCTTATCTATTTAGGCAGATTTCTGTGGTAGGAGAGAAACAAGATAGTATTCACTGCCCTATGTCTTCAATCGAGCTTCATCTCAGTCTATTTTCAGCAAATCTGGATAATACAATATATCTACTTAGCATGCAGTCCATTTCCTAATTAAGTGTTCATTTTATTCGTTTATGTATTTTGTTTGTTTGTTTATTTATTTATTTATTTGTTTGTTACTTATTTACTTATTTATTTCTTCATTCAGATTAATGTGATATCAGGGAGTGATGGGGGCTGTGTATGTGAGTTAAAAGTAACAGAAGACAATAAAAATTTATATGGCAGTCTGCATGGTGGGTTGATGGCTACTCTGGTTGATGCGGTGTCCACATGGGGTATGGAAGCTCATACCAGCAACCCTGGCATAAGCGTGGAACTCAATATAACGTATGTAATAGTGCTCAAATGCTTTAGACAAAAAAAAACAAAAAAACAGTTCCCATCTTATATGGTTTACAGTGGTAGGCCAGCGTAGTAGACTTCTGATATTCTTCTACTGACAATCTTCATCTAGCTTTTATATTATCAGCTGAGAGTGAACACATATACTAATACCACTAGCTCATTACTAGCACACTTGTTTCCAGTTTTCCAATATCATACATCTAGCCTTCATCTATTACAACTAGCACACTTGTTACAGCTTTCTAGAACTGGTATTCCAAAATCATTCACCTTGCCTTCATGTGCTAGAGGTATACACATATATTAATGCCACTAACTTACTACTAGCACAATTGTAGCACGTTTGTAGTATTCCACTATGATAAATCTAGCCTTCATCTGCTGGAGGTGTACCCATGTACTATTGCCACTATCTGAACACTAGCACACTTGTAGCAGGTTTATAGTATTCCACTACCATTCACATTACCTACAGTTGCTGAGAGTTTACTCATATTCTGCTGTGGTATGTGAAAATTGTGAAATTCTTTCACTGTTCAGCAATCTCTGATTTTTACTTTTATTTTTATAATAGCCATCTACATACTATTGTTTGGCAAGTGGCTGGCAACTGAGCCATTGGGAGACAAATGTTAGCTTGTCAACTTCTTTCCAGTGTGATCTACAGTTCATTCTCCTGTAACCTGAATGACCAACAAATTCAGTCTATTAAATAGAATTACTGGAGTCATTGATTAATTGGCATCGACATGACACAATGATTTTACTTACAGGTACTGCTTGCTTACAATATTTTAGGAAGTTCTGATACAACATTTATTTTACATGAGATCTACTCTCTGTAGCATAGTGAATGCCAATTCATAACTACAAAAATTTAGATTCACAATTAATTCATATTTTATGCTCAGAATTTATCTTTACTGTGAGACAATAAAATATTCTGTACACACAAAGATCTGCATTGAATATTGGGCAGAATGCGTTAGTTTTTGTCTGATCCATGATGTTTTCTTTTTTTTTCAGATATGTCAAAGGTGCAAAAGTGGGAGAAACGGTTGTCATTGAATCTAAACCATTGAAGATTGGCCGCACATTGGCATATTTCAGTGTGGATATAACAAACAAAAAAACTGGAGATCTCTTAGCCACTGGGCGCCACACTAAACATGTTGGAAGATAAGCAAAATAACTTACTGATACAGCTATGTAGATCTGTGCCCTTCCTGTTGAAGTACTCTACGTAGCATTACCATTGGAGCGAAATGTTCAGGCTTCTTCAAGGTGAAGATAATCATTTCTCTGGATTAGTACAAGTGTGGAAGATATGCAAGGCAAAACATTATGGCAACATCTATTTTTCTACCTGCTACCTGAAATTTTTGAACTGACCAGAACCCCATAGGGTATACAATTACATCAATACACACCGGGAATGTGTTACAAAATGACTTTCTGTATACCTATAAACAAAGTCTCCAATGACAGACCTTTTGTATGTATGGATTATTAATATCATAACCTCAAGAAGCACTTTTGTGTACATGCTATAATTATAAAGTGGCATTGCATTCAACTCATTCCACCAGAATCGGAGGATTTGTTCTAGGTAGAAACACCTAATGTGATTGCGTTATGTTGAGCCTGAACAATACTACCTAGTTATGACATGGGGGTGAAGGGATGGAATATATGTGTGTTAAACATGCTTGAAATGTATGCAAGCCTAGGAAATGGAACTTTTTTGTGAAATTTAGGCTATATAAAGTAAATACTATTCCAGTTATTGTTTTAATTACTGACTCTCTAGGTTGCTATATGTTGCTACATAAGGTATTTATAGCTATTTATTATATTGTTGTCCAAAAGTCAAATAAAGAAACCTTTCGGCAAATTAACGCTTTCATGAAAGTTGCCCTTTCAACATATTTTGCGTAGCTGACACTACCGGTTACGTGTATATATATCTAGATATATCGAGAGACTGATTGATTGGTGGTTACATAACGCCATACTGAAAAATATTTTCTTGCTGGAAGGCAAAAATGGTTTTAGGAAACTTGTGTTAAACGGAAGTCTCGGTTCTTGTGACCTATTTCCGGACCGTCTATAATTATACACTGGCGGATATATAGGCTATTCATGTGCACTGGCACAGGATTTTGTATAGGTATAGGTTTTGTATAAATATTTACTTATTTATTTCATTGCTGTTAAACGCCATACTCAAGAATGTTTCTCCTATACACGATGGTATGCGGTCAGATTTATGGGTGGAGGAAACCAGAGTGCCCCGAGGTGAAGCACTGACCTTTGTTTGGCAAGCATGCGATACTGCCGATGTAGCGCTAACCCATTATCATTCGTTTGAAAGGAGGGCGATATGTAGGCCTAAGTGGTCATCGACGAACAAAATCAAGATTTGCAGAAAATTAAAGCGGATGAAATTTTAGAAACAAATGGTGAAAGGAAAAAATATGCAGTTTATCTCGGCTCCGTACCGAATTTTGGTGGCCATGCAGAAATTGCTTTTAAAACGTTTCTCTGACGATGTGCTAGCAAGCTATACCTATTTCCGGACCGTCTATAATTATACAAACGGGAGCCTTGCCTATATTTAGGTCCTAGAAGGGTACATAGTTTTGTAGCTTTAAAATCCCACCATTATTTGTCGTTCGGTCGGAAGGATAATACATCTCGGTTTCGTATAAAAAAAATTAGAAACCAAAAACCTATTACAGCGCGTCTCCGACTATCCGCTGCAGCGCCGCATCTCAGAAATGTAAGATGTGCGAAAATCGAAATCTGGAAAACCCGAAGGTGCCAGCCGAAAATCCAAAAAGTGGTGGAGTGAAGTTTACTTCGCGTTTTAGGCGAAGACCCGAATGTGCGCATGTTGAAAACCCGAAAATATAAGGCGAAATTCCGAAAATGCATTGTAGCCTATATGTAATGAAACTTAAAAATAAAACAGACTGATGATTATTTCTTATCAAAATAAGAATCCCGTCACTCCAAACATTTGAAAATTTTGATTGTTCTAAATTTACTTCAGGTATTTATAGTTGTCATTATAATTCGTCAGGTTTTACTTACGATCAACGTTAAGGCATGACTGGTATTCTTAATATTCTGAAAAAATGATTTTCGGAATCTGCTTGTGAGGGGTTCGAAGTATAGACATCATTTTTCCGATGATGTAAGTCTAAGAAGTATAGGCAAAACGAAAGTAGACACATCAGTATTTTCACACTCAGAAGGAACTATTTAAAAACATCTATTCTTTCTTAAAGAAAGGAATTTTATGCCATAACAAAGATATGGCGATGGCTCTGCTTCAGAAATTGTGTCTAATACACTTAACCTGAGGCTTTGTACCGATCGTGCTGAATTAGATCGCCACGCTGAATATATGAACAGTTGAAATCAAAGCTCAGCTGAGATACATATTTTGATAAAGTAGGACAACGTATCAAGTATAGCTTGTTATACACGATTATTTTGGATACTGATTTAATTTGTTCACCTATAGACATTCCTTGCGTAGAAAGTTTTGACTAGTTTTGTTTTTGCATGGATCAGGCTGATTTAACTCCTAGATTCGAATATATAATGTGTTTATCTTATGAAGCTGTAAGCAAATAGCTGGGCCGCAGGTCTGTCTGTATTTGTACATGGCTATAGAAGTATATATAGAATGCAAGTATACATGTTTTCCCCAAAATTAACTGTACAGGTTTATGAGCCTTTTTTCTATTAGTTCACGATGTTAATAAAGACCCAAGCTGTGATTGCTAAAATATTTTCATTGGCCTATGACATCTTGTTCCAGATTAGGTATGGGTCTGATAACGATTGGCCGAACAAAACGGTAACTGAATTACTACACGTATAAATAGGTTCACAACCCCAATACATCTTTTGTGTTTCAGTTCTGGTCAAAGTCTGTGTGGTTTTAAAGTATTTGGCAAAGATTAATTCGGTTGTCTCTATTTGGCCACGACCAAGCTTTATCTCTGTGGCAGTGATTGAAGTAAAGATAGGGCAAGGAACATGCGTTGCTCCCCATGGTTACTGCGCCCTCCCCCCACTAAATGGACCGTATACCGTTTGTCAGGCCATATCGGTCTACATATTAAGATGCGGACGTATATCTGACACTTAGGCATATGGTACAAGAAAACCAGGCCGCTATCGGCTGTCAGTGGGAGCCTGGCGTGGACAATACGAGAGTAAGGATGTGTTGACACCAAATCCGGGCAGAGTCCAAGGGGTCAGCACGCGACGATCCAGGGTCAGGGCAAGGAACCCATGAGATTTCCTCGGACCACTCCCCATCTTATCAGTTGGTCAAAGCCCTCGCACTGCACTGCGACTCGCATATCTATGTTTGTTGTCGTTCTCAGAAGGAGCAGAGCTCATTTGTCATCTTGAATAGAGGGCTCTGAAGAACTTGGACAAAACCTTTCGTCGTTTCAACATGGTGAAGGGTGTCACGCTTTGCGGTGTGGCCGCATTGTTGTGGACTCTAAGTCTTGTGTCAGGTAACCATTAACACTATGTTACATACAGATATATACATGTAGATTCACTGCATGATCAATTCCTTTTACAGCTCCGTGTCAAAGAAGTTGCTGCGTGTAGCCAGATATTCTGTCTATTTGACGCCAGCGGTACAGATCGCGACACCACCATGTCTCTGTGCACGATGATCATGTTACATACATCGGTACTTAGACTGGCATTGAACTAAAATTCGGTCAATGATGAGTATACCCATCTCTAGACTTCCCAATACTATATCAGGTTCTGTATGAATTCTAGAGCAAATACCGTATCTTTAATTGATACACAAATACTGATGGCATGGTATTGTTATATAAATTGTCAAACACAATTATATGGATGCTTTTGAAGAATTTCAAAATACTTCAAGCTATTATGTATGTTTGTCGTATGAATGCATGGAATAACGTCTTACCCATATTATTTCCTGGAAGGAAAATTTGCGTTTTAATGGGAAATGTTTTGGACGCGCTATCAGAATTCACCTAATCCTTGGATCGTGATTTTATTGTTTATATCCAAAATAGTTAATATAAGTATATTCGCACGTGCTTCCCAAAATCCCCAAAAGTTAGAGAAACTATAGAATGTGCATAATCATATGGTTTTTTTTCACCATAATCAATCTTACAATGTTCCCAAATAGCCATTTGACAGCTGATGTTCTTGTCATAGCTTGCAAAATGGATAAATGATGGCAGAGATATGAAGAACATAATGATTTAATAAAGGTAAAATGAAAGCAAATGTGAAATAACATTATGATGAGAACAATGAAACAATAATATCCCTTAAATGCAATATTATTAGCGTGGCAGTATAAGTTATCACACTGTAAAGAGAATTACCGTACATTTATATCTTAACGGTATTTGTTTTATTATTATCATCTTTTTTTCCGACTATAACATAAAAATGGTAAACTTAAGTTTTACGAAAAAAATGACACATAAACTGTTTATACATATACAGGCAACTAGTAAAATTTGTCATCATATTACATGTATTTGACTTTCAAGGAAACGCTTTCACTTCGACTATATTCGGGCTTTGCGATTTGTATCCTTATTTCCTCCGGTGTTTAGTAAGGTACCTTCCCATCTGTATTGTACAATTGTAAATAGCTGATATGTAAAGTGTTCGATATCGGAAAATACACCATTATTTAAACTGTTCAGGTCCTTATTATGTGAGAATGCATGCCTGTGCTAACTCTTGTTCTACAGGATATTGGAGAAACCCTAAAAAAAAGATGCTCTTGTCAGACTGTGTTACAAGTGCATACATCGGAAATTTATAACATGCATTATAACATCTGAATCGTTAATCGAAGTGCTGGTTACTGACGTGCTCTATATCGGTTTCTGTTATGTACTCTTATTGCTGACATTCTTCCTGGAAGAAAACTATTTTGAGCAGTGTTTTAAACATCTGTATAAATAAACAAAAAGATGTTCAAAACTTAAACATAACAAATATATCGTATTATATTAAAGATATCGTGCGCATAACTGTGCATTTCTGTTGGTCAGTTAGATCGTGCATGCGTAACACGTTATTTAAAAAGACATACGCAAAAATTTTACTAGTCATTTATTCTTTTCTTTTCCTTATATTTCAAATATTTTGACCATGCCCATTTCAAGGCCCCGTAATAAGGTTGCTGCTTCCAAAAGTTGTAGATGTAAACGTACATTTGATACAATATTTGATGGCATTTAATCCTTCATGCACATGCTCTCGTGTTTATTCTATACAAACCACATGGCAACAGCATTTCACTGAATTTGATTCAGATAAGGTATCAAGGTACATAATTTTTCTCGTAATTTAAATTCCGTTGTATTTATAGCATTATAACAGAAACAACATCTTCTTCGGAACAAAGTACAGTAACCTATATAGGCTACATTTATTTAATGAGATAATATGCTTAATGAAAGTGGACTGGCCTCTGTATAGAGGTAGGACCACCGTACATTAAAAAGGCTATAGGTAACGGAGAATTTTTTACCAAAAAATCCATATTTGCCATTTTGCATTTTACTAAGAACAAACATATCATAGAATTGCCATTCAGTAAATATCAGACTCATACCTGTACTATTTATAGTGTTAAAATGAAGTAATGTAGGAACTTTGTTACCGATATTGAACGGTAACATATGCACAAACGAGGCTGATATTTCGTGAAAGGTACAACTGCGCCATATTTGTGTTATTCTAAAATAATAGCCAAAATGGAATTTGATTTGCACTGGTCGATTTGTAATATAAGCACAGACATACTAAATCAGTGGATGTCCTGGAGGTAGACCTGAAATTCGCTTTCATATTTTGATTGACATCAATTCGCCAGTAACCTATAGTCTTTATCAAAGCACAAAGAAAGTCAGTCTATTAAAAGTAGACCAGTCATCCGGTTTGTGCATATGTATTGATGGTATATCGCACCATTCTTTGACATGGTATTTAATGGGAGTGCGCTCTATTAAGGGTTTATGGTCTAGAAAAATGTACCAGTGTGCAGAAAAGTACGCGTGTTGAAACGAGTTAAAAGGAGCGGGTTTGATCAATTTATTAACAGTAACTTAATGACTTAAGGTATATTTTTGAACTACGACTATAACCGCCAATGTCAACTATATAATTCTACATAATTATGTATTTATCTCCACCACATGACGATATTTTGTTCTCCACAAATGTTTTGAAAAAGAAAATCTTATATCCCGATAGATTGAAACGACAACAACAACCCAGTAATACTGCAACCAATACAACCGGTTTGAGTTGTATGGAGGTAGAATAGAAGGAGGCACAACTATAAGGCTTCAAAGTGTTCAATGTACGTTACCGACACCTTGGGGGCAAATCTGTGTTGCGACAGGAGATTAGAGCTGTCTGGCTCGGTCAGGCCTAGGCGCAAGCACTCTCGCGAAGTTGTCGCAGGCCAACAGCCAGGACACGTTTTGATAACGTTGATAGTTTTTAGTGCAAATTAAAATGAATAAATGTTTTGAACATTGAAGCCTCTGTATATTGGTGAATATGCAGAGACAAAGAAAGCACATGCTGGCGTCTTGATCTTGGAATCAAACCAGCAAAGCAGAAAATACATGTAGCATACATATGTAATATTAAAGTTTCTATGAAAATCATGTGAGTTGTTCATGGCTCTTTAATCAGCGTCCTTTATGCCTTCTATGTAGTAAGAAACAAAATCTCCAGACGTTGCAGGGTCTGTATGGCAGCAGTGGCCATGTAAGCCTTGATGGCTATAATAAATCTGTTCTAAAGCGAGTAGTGACATATTGTGGCAGTGCTTGGAGTGCAGAAATCAGATCTTCAGGTTGGTGTCTTTTATTTGCACGAGACTTGTTTGATAGCATTGAGAATCGGCTTGGATCTTCGGTGAGTATGAAATTAACACTGTAAGCGTTGAGACTCAAGCAATGCTATGCGAATATAACAAAAAGAGTTGGAGTCTTGCAGGCTATTAACTTCCCGCTACTGAGTCACTCACTGACTCAACAGCCACTTTAAAAGCCAGTGCAAATTAATCATCATATCTTGTGCAGATAATTTTAGGACCTGTGACATAAATACCACGGTCACAGATGAGGTAATAGTTATATTTATTTGTTTGGACAGATGTTGGTGCTAAATCTATATCCAGGCCAAGCAGGTGCAAAAAGCATGGTAATGTATATCCACATTTCCTTTGCAGTAATTTCTAAATAATTTCCTTTATTAAAAGAGACGGGTTTCTTAAGACGACAGATATGATATCAGTCAGTGTCTTCATTTTCTTGCTCATAGTACCATAATCAGGGTTTCCATTTATCCTAAAAACCCAGAATACAGAATAGTACTGAATAAACAAGCCAGTAATGAATTGTGGTAAAAAGACATGAATTATTAAATTTTAGGAATAAGTATTTCTCATGACTTTTCTATGAACGTCCTCTTGTGCATGTGTATGTACTAAGGGTAATATAATGACTTTCATCGTATTAGAGGTCATCAGTGCATTTTTATTTGTTTATTATTTCAGTCAGATTGTGTGATATCTGAACTACAGGCGCTTAACAGTGCATTAAAGGTCTTAAGATATAAATCACTTCATTTTGCTATAAATACATGTAGAAGTCATGAATATAGGTAATGAATTATTACTAGATTTGGTCATGAAAATTCAGAAGCTGTCATGTATTTTTCTTTCAATATACCACTGGCCACCCAGCTTAGTGATTCGAAGTTTGTTAAAAATATCCACAAACTAATATTGTATTGTTAGTCTTCATTTTATGGGTGTGCAGATTCATGGTTCTTGGAGAGGAAAGAATATCAATACACTTACACTGGTGTTGTCCAAAGTGCCATCACAGGGACAACAGACCACCGCTCAGGATTCATGTTCACTTGTGTTCTTCTGGTTACATCTCCAAGAAAGTGTGAAATGACATTGGAGGTAATTGGTTCATTCTATGTACTTGTGGCATTGAATTGTGGTGATAATTTATTTTTTAACTAACTTAACCTGATATGTTGTTACATATTCATGCATGTATAATGTTTTATATTATTTTTGAAATTCATTTTAACTTTGAAGTTTTTAAGTTTATATTTCCTACTTCTGTAAGCCATGTTGACATATGTTATTCAGGTCAAGAAGTGTAACATTAAAGAACGTGCTGCCAACCCAAACGATCAAAATGACTCTTTCCAAGAAATGCAAGAATCCAAAGATTTTTCAGCAAAGATGTCCAAGTAAGATATCTTCAGATAGTTACCACGAGTTCTTGTTTTGTGCATAATAAAATTCATGATGTATATTGACAACTTCATTTCAGTTAACAACAACTGACTATTAGTTTTTTTTGTTACTCTTTGGATAATAATCATAGGTGGTATTTAATTTTTAACTGGATGAGTAAAATATGCTTATAAAATGCCTAATGCTTTTTGTTTTCTGTAATATATGTATCAATAATTTTATACAGAAAGTATTTGTGTCAAATACAATACAGTGTTCAAAAACAAATTTTGATTTCCAGGAATTTGGTGTATTTCCAAATGAGGGAAGGACTGATTGTAGATGACACTGTTATAGTTGCGGACAATGAACCACTGGATGTCATGAATGTTAAACGAGGCATGCTTTCTGCCCTCCAGCTCAAAATGTTGAGCAAAGAACTGTATGAATCACCTCAAACTGTGGTAAGTTAACTGGATGAGTTGGGCAGATATTGTCCTACTTGAACTTTGAGAAGAAAAGCCTTGAAATTCAGAGAATTAAAGACTTCATTTTCAAGATTTTTTTGAACAATTGAAGAAAAAATGTTTATTCTTTTGTGCTGAAAGATTAAAGAATGTTGTTCGGGCCTTGTACACCTGCTAGTTTATTATCTCAGCCAGTCTGCCTGTCTATTTGTATGTAATGAGGAAATATATTGATGTAGAATCACCCAGTTTACTTTATGTATGTAGGGGAATTGTGGAAAGTCTATTGAAATTCTACAATTGTGGATTTATTCAACTTCTCCAATATTTCCACACAGTATTGTTTTTTAAAAATTATATATGTATATATACTAATTAGAGAGAATTTTTATGTGACAAATCATACGTAAAATGTGGTAGAGAGTTCTGGAGGAAATCTCCCAGAAACAGTGAAACCTGTAGAAAACACTCTTGAATTTGCTTGTCTTCTCACCAATCATGCTTAATGAAGTGGGACAAGTATACCCCTCTTATTTTCTCTCCCAGGTAGACATTTATGGCTCATGCCCGACACAGTTTGAGAAAACAGGAGGCAGTTCAGCAGTTCACAGTCGTCGTGACCTGACTACCTGTTCTTATCCAGAAATCTTCTGGTACCAGTTTAGGTTCCATTCCATGATAAATGAGCTCACAGGTGGCTATCTCAAGAAGAACTACACAGAGGTAATCCCTCACAAGGAAAGAGTATACTGTAATGAATTTGAGAATTATTCCAATTTGCATCAATAGGGTCACGTGATAAATAACCTTGAAGTGTTTCATTAGGATTAGGCTAACAAAAAACTCCTTTAGTTGCTATATTTAGAGAGCACTAATTCAAATATAATAGTGGTTGATATCTTTTATATGCTATGCTAGTTTGTTGCACACCAAAATGTAAATGGAAACAACAAAGAAAAACATTAATGAAAAAAAAGAAATCATTAATGGATTATAATGTATATATATATATATATATATATATATATATATATATATATATATATATAAATTTTGATATTCTAAATGTGTTTTGAATCTGTCATTTTTTTTGGTGATTTAAATTGCACCTCCACCACCACACAGGTGATCTACCCCTTTGAGTCAGCAATTGACTGTGACTACAAGATCAAGGGCTCCAACCTTGAAATGGTGACCTGTTTTCATCACCAGGCTATGATCCCATTTACCTACAATGGTTCTATCAAGGCAGGAGCGATGACAAACATCAGGTACATGAACCATCTCCTCAGCTTTAAACCAGTAAAGTTAGTTAACACAACTTGTCAAAAGTATAAATGCAAATTTAAAAAAAAGAAAGTGTGAAGAAATGTCAGGTGTTAATATTCAGGAAAACGGAACTACAGTAAGGTTGATGTAGCAGCCTTGCTTGATGCACAGCACTGAGAGGTAGAGCAAAGAAACAGGACTGGTTGGCCAGTGTCAGTACATGTGTAATGTAACTGGGTGCAGTGTCATGCCTCGTGTCTTTGGCATGATACTTCAGTGGCAACAAGCGTAATAAATTTAAGCAATGTCTCATGTTTTATACAAAAAATAAACAACAACTTATTTTCTTTCTATTTTAGCCAAGTCCTTGAGCTGGATGAGGTGGTAGCACACAGATCAAAGAAGATAGACCGTAGCTTGAAAGACAGGCATCTTGTCAAACTTGAGTATGATTTTGGGGAACCAGAACAATCCGATGTCACTTCAGATGACATGTTTGACCTCCTGTATGAGATGAGGGAGGCTGCATCATCCAATGTGAAGAACATCCCATATCTTTTCAACAAATGTGTTCAACAGTTACGATCTGCATCAACAGAGTTGATAAAAGAAGCCTATGACAAAGTGAAAACTTGCACTGCGTCAAAATGTGACAGGAAAACAAAGGTAATAGAAACTCTACCTGGCTTACTTTTTCCTTTTTCTTTATTTTTCAGTTATTTTAGTTGTTTTTTAAGCCCTGTGATGGCAACCAGTATATTACGGATGTAAGCAGAGGCAACCATCAATCTTCAATAATAACATCAATAATAACCAATGGCAAGCTGTACTGGCAAACTGTTCCATGTGACATATATGTCATAGTGATGCTTGGCCTAAGGTTTGCTGAATTTAAGCACCTTAACCTCTAGGCTACCAGTCGTTACAGGGGTTTAACTCTTCCACTAAATAATCTTGAGCAGCAATCAGTAAATTGTGCATACTCAAATGTATATTCAAAGTGGACTGTTAAAATATATATAATTTAAAACCGCTACATGTACGTACACCTTATGAAACATGTTAAAGGAAGAAGATGTTAGTAGTAGTTTAGTCAATTGATGCCCTAGACGACATGCGTAAGGAAAGAATAAGGGGATTAGCAGCAAACTATTTGATTTATTGATTTATTTGATTTATTTGATTGGTGTATTTGATTATGCTGTACTCAAGAATATTTCACTTATAGGATGGTGGCCATCATAATGGTGGGAGGAAAGGTGCAAAATATTGGCTGGGAGACAACTGAATATGGCCAGAAATAATTGACCAATAAGATCACATGTTAAAATCTAGCTTTTTATCCTGGATTGCATGGATGACCTTTTCTCCTTCAATCCTACTTCCATTGGATAAACCTCATTGATTATTCTTGTGTAAATATGAGAAAGGATGAAACAAACAGTGAAATAATGGTTTTCAAGCAAGCCTGTAGAGCTTGGGTGGTTTTCAGTATTTGTGCCAGTGCTATGAATACAGTACAGCTCATCTTGTGTTCATTGCTTCTAGTAAAACCTCTACATAGCTGAGAGTACTGTGAATGGTGCTTTGATCTGTAACCTTACTTTATACACAATGGCATGCTTTCATTATGGCCTTTCAACAAGTTCTTTTAAATTGATTAGCCTCAGACTGGGAGCCTAATGAAAAAATGAAGCTGCATGTAACTGATTTTTAAATGTTGCTTTCCCTTCCAGGCTGTGATGGACTCATTCATGGTGGATGGTCTGATGTCATGTGGTACTCCTGCTTGCATCAGTGAGATTTCGCGACACATTGCTGAAACTCAGATTGACAGTTACCTTGTGTCCGCATTCTTGCTGGACCTGGCACTTAATTACAACTCAGCCACAGATAGTATTGTGTCAAATGTGCTGGTAACTATAAGGAATTTTACATTTTCTTCTTGCACAATATAAATCCCTTCCAACAGATTAATTTATTTATATATTATACATGTTTGTTATTTCTTGCTCTTGTTAAGACACACTAACAAAATGTTTGTGTAACATTCTCCTGTTGTTATACATGTAATTGTAGCCATTTGAAATAATTAAAGTTTTAAAGTAGTCATACCTATTTTTTCTCAGTTATTGCCAGCTAGCAATACAACAGTAAGCTGTACGTGAGAAAAAATATACATCAGATGAACTAATATGTAAGGATAATCTAAGCTTGTTATGGCTTTGGTTATTATTCTTGTGGCTTAACATGATTTCTAGAGCTTATTTTATCTTTCATAAACAGGAGATTTGTAAAACAAAGAAGACTGGAAATTGTCTGCTGTGGTTGAGTGGAGTGGTCAGAGCCTATGGGGCAAAACTGGACAAGGAACAACTGCAAAATGTTTGTACATCAAATTTAACACTAAAAAAAAATCAAAAACTAATTGAATAGGGTAAATTGGTAAATTATTAGGTCTTTGCTGCATGAGACAGATGTAAGAAAGTTGCGCAAGGCAGGCCTCAATATAAAAAGAAAATTAAAGCAAAATAAAAGAGATATATTTTAGATATTTCATGTGTTCACAAAATTCACACTACAGATAATAAAGTTGATATATTTTGTTTTAGAAACAAGTGTAAAATATCATTTTGAAATGCTTTTTTTTGGAAATAAATGACCTATTCTTGTACAATGTCTTGTTTAAGACAAATATTACTGTGTACTCAATCTGATTTCAGCCAGGAGGGAACCATTGCACATTGACTTTCTTTGGCAAGGCTCCTTACTTAAAGCCTATAAACTGAGCAACTGACAGTTAAATATCAAACACCAAGGCCTCTCACAATGGGCAATGTCATGTGGCTTTGACTGAGTTCATGTCTTCGTGTTTGTCCGCATATCCTCTCATATACATGTAACTTCAACTCTTTATAACCTGTTACATATAACTAAATGTACCTTAATACAGAGACTTTCCTAAGTTAAGTGAATATTTTCTGTCTTGTATCAGTTTCATTTGAATTATAGGTGAAGTTTAATATTTTTCAATTGATCCACTTTCAGCAAGATGGGTCTGTGTACAAAACATTGCGCTACATCAGAGACCAGCTGGGAGAAAATTGCAAACCTGGCATATTCAAGAAGGACTCTGACAATCCTGAACAACTGACTGAGTTTCTTACTGCTTTAAAGGTCTATACATTTCTCATTTTATGATATTGCAGGTTACTATGATCTTTCTTAAGCCAGGTGTCTTTTCATGTGAATTACATAGTGACTGAGGTTTTGTGGAAATGAAAGTGGTGTGTATTCTCTTAAACGGCAACCTGTTTGGATGTGACAATCATTGATTTCTTTTATTGATCTCTTTCAACTGACAAATCATACAGTAATCATTTCTGTTCCAGGCTGTGGGTACCATTGGCCATTTTGCTCAAGTGTCATTTGATGAAACCATGACTAAAACCAGACAACTGGTTCCAGCTCTCCTTAACTGTGCCGAAAACTCAGAACTTCCAGATGTTGTTGTCAGATCGGCTCTCCAGGTAACAATTTAACATATAAGCCACCTGGTTAAACAGTCACACAGTAAAGCCACTTGATTAGAGCTCTGTTTAAGTTCAAAAAATATTTACTGTTAATTGTTCATAGCCTGTATACAGACAGTCATTAAACAATATCTTTTAGCAGTATATATTAATGGCAAGTGAATTTAAAAAATTCATCAATCACTGAGTCCATCTCTTTATTGGTTCAACATTGCAGCTTTCAGAACCTCTGTATCCTGATTTTAATAACCATTAATGTCAAGGGCCTAGTGGTTTCTGCTGTCACCTGCCATACCTGTAAGTTAAGTCTTTTTGACAACAGTATTATACAGCCGTATAGATAAAACCAGGCAAACTTAACAATTTTGTACTTCTTCTTTGTAATCAGGTAAATTATAGAATATAGATAATCTTGTGCGTGTTCACAGGCGCTACAGAAGATGTACCTGGATGACAACATTAGAGAGAGGCTCTTCCGTCTGACCAACGACCCTACACAAACTGTCATTGTGAGAACAACAGCTTTTGGCATTCTTGTGCGAGATGAAAAACGATCAACACTGAAGAGTATCCTTCAGCTATTAAAGGAAGAGAAAAACTTCCATCTGCGTACTTACATGCTCTCCAGTGTTGTCAACATTTTGGAGTCAAGTGATCCAAGGTTTCGTAGGTAAGTACACAAGTCACATCAGTTAGTTGATGATTTCAGCACTTTGTTTTTGAAGATAAAAGGTGTATTTCTATGTTGTTCATCTTATTCTAATCCTACAAGAGATTAATTTTAATTTTACTTCAAGAGTATTATTATTTGTGTGTGCATTGTGTGTGTTTATAGTGCACATACGATGTGCGTACGTGCATTTGCAATATCTGTTTTTCTTCTGTCCTTCAGCCTGCAGTCTATGTGGAAAACACTGTTGTCAGAATTGAAGGAAACTCTACCCGAGCTGGATATTTTCCTGTACAGAAAGTCTCGTTATGGAGAACTCTCTCGGGTAGTCGTCATACCAGTGCTTAACACCGAACTGGGCATAACAGCAGAGGTTAACATTGTGTATGAGCCGACCAGCTTCTTGCCACAATCTCTCACTGTCAACATCAGTGTTAACCGTAATGATGTGGTTCATCATCTCTTTGAAGTGGGTGCTGACCTTTCTGGTAAGAGTGAACAATTACACCTCTTCGGCAATAATGCAAATAAAAAAGTGGCGACCTTTCTGGTAACAGTAATAGCTAAAGTGCCTGAAAATGATTTCTTATACAAAAACCCAAAATGAACTGAATGCAGTTGCAGTCGTTCAGTGCCAGGTTTATGCATTAGACCTAGTAGAAAGAGTATTATCAAGTAATTAATATATTATTGTTAAGTACCAGTATGCAATAATCAGGAATTTCACTTACTGCTTCAACGTGACAACTATGAAACACTTTTCTAATATTGAGCCTTCCTAGACATTTCAGACCTCTTCAGAAACTCTCTGTTAGGATTTTGAATCACTCAGTAGGGAAGATACAAACTACAAATTCAGCTTATTGTTTTATTGTAGAGCATCGATACATAAATTTTAAATATATTTAGCTCAAGTTATGTTCTTGTCAGTGATCTTTTCATTGTGTTCTTTGAATCATCTTTTGTGTTTCAGTGCTTTGTATTGAAGGAATTGGACATAGATTAGGTACTTATAAAACCTGTGCAGTGGTCAGTTTTGAAAAACCTGCAATGTTTTTTTTTTTTTTTGTCGTTTTTCCAGGTTTTGAAATGATAACAGAAGCCTTGTTTGGTGAGAAGAAAAATTCGTCAAAAATGGGAGCCAAGGAAATTCTACAGTTCTTGACTAGTGGAATGACTTTGCCCAAAATCCAGGCTGCCATGGCACAAATGGAAGCTGCTCGCAAAGCTGCTGCAAAAGCTGCCCAGGCTGGTGGAGCTGGGAAATTACCACCTGGGTTCAAGTTGCCTCCAGGATTTAAGCTGCCCCCTGATGGCAAACTACCACCTGGGATGAAGTTACCCCCTGGCTTTAAGCTACCTGGAGGAGGTGGTGCTGCCTCACCAGGAAAAGGTGCACCTGGGCCTGGATCTCTGCCACCAATGCCTCCAGGAATGGCGACCTTGATGGAAATGCTGAGAAAACCAAACATGTCCTATATCCCGGATGATTTTAGATCACGGTTCCAAAAGATCTTTGAAGACGTGAACTATCCTCGCTTGACCTTTCCGTCTGGTCATATATATGTGAAGTTCAAAGGTGAGCTCTTGTTTGCAGAACTTAGATTCCCATGCAGTAACCTTGAATGTATCAACACTTAGTATGTATGTGTTAAGAAGAAGTGAAGTCAGTGTTATTTTTGTGCCACAGAGTTCATTTCCGTACTCTTCTTTATATACATAGGTGTGGAACTGGGCTATACAACATTGGAGACATTGTTTGCCAAAGCAAAGACTGTCAGTACGGCCAAAGGTGTGTTACAGATGATCAGCCTGCAGAAGCTGATTGACCAGCTTGCCAAGGGAAAGAACTTTGTGACAGGATTCTTTGCCAAGTTTTTGGATGTTCACAAGACCATCCCAACCCAATTAGGGCTACCTCTGAAACTAAGCGTGGACGGCACTAGAGCCCTGCTGGTGGACATATTCGTGAAGGCAAATATAAAGGGCATTGCTGTAAAGGGAGAGCCTGTGAATGGAAATGCAACTGCT
Organism: Liolophura sinensis; assembly: GCF_032854445.1. Taxonomy (NCBI): domain Eukaryota; kingdom Metazoa; phylum Mollusca; class Polyplacophora; order Chitonida; family Chitonidae; genus Liolophura; species Liolophura sinensis. The sequence continues at coordinate 37,135,607 of NC_088301.1, forward strand.
GGAGTTAGGCAAGTATATTTACAGGAGATTGTGCTTCATGTGCAATGGACCTTTGATAGTTAGATTCAATTTCCTCCTAGTATTTAAAACAATCCAATGGTGTGGAAATTTCTTTTATTCTGATACAGTGTACAGTTTTATTCTGATACAGTGTAAATAGATTTGCCTTTTGGAGCGGAAAATTATGCCATCTAAGTTTCCATGATACTTATGGTAGATACCTTGTCCATTTTCACAGAACTTCAGTACTGTTATCACATTTACAAAGCTATCATTACGCTATCATAGTGTGCACGTAACTTTATATGGGCGATTAGCGCGGTATGCATTATGTTGCTGTAGCAGTTAAAGGCTTGCAATGTTAAAAGGGCTTTGTAAATCCAGCCCCTGGTCACTACAGTAGTTATGTGGATGTAACAGTGTTGAAAAGCTACATGAAACCAGATATCAGAAATGCTTTTGATATTTGTTCATGTATCATTTTCCTCTTGAATATATTTAAATTGTGTCTATGTTATTTTTTCTTCTTTTTTTTTTCTTTTGTGTATTTCAGTGGTGCTTGGCAATTTTCAGGGGAGATATCTGTGCCAATGCCTACTCTACCATACAGAACTGGTCTAAAGACAAACTTGACCAACGTTGTTAATGTGAGCATTGGCGGAGGGCTGGCGTTCGCTCAACGGGAACTCACCTTCTTTCGGGAAAACATAGAGGGCCCAAGGAATCTGCTGTCTGTGCGGTACATATCACATGACTTTTTTTTGAAAATGCCACCTTTTGTCTGTTATGAGAATTCTTACAAATAAAAGGTGAACAGGTACTGCTTGAATGTAAACAGGAATGCATGTTATGTAAAAAAGGGCACTTCTGTATATGAAGAGTAATATTTTGTGTACATGCATTTTTGTTCCTAAACAGGTGTATGTTTTACTTTTTGAACAGGTGCCTAACTATTTTACTATATGGACATAAAATACTTCCACCTGACATATCTTAGTGTGATCAAGGTGTGTTTAATTTGATCATAGTATATCCTTAAAGGCAAGAAAGCACTAATGTGAAGTATATGTCAGATAAAAGACCTTTAAACACTGTTCATTAAAATAGTTAAATCATGTTTTAAGATTTTTTTCAACCTAGTAAAATGCATTTGAAAACTTTGGTTGAATGTGAGTTCAGTCAGGTTTTTATCACTTAGCTCAAATAGGTTGCTAGATGTCATCAGTCAAAATGCATATACATGTATGTATAGATATATGAATGCTGAAGTCTGAAGATGACTTGATCTTCAAACTAACCATTTCAAGCTAAATATATATGGATGTGATGGCCGTAGAATCAGAATCCGTTAAGCCATTTTACTCGGTTGGAAAATGCTAAAAAAAAAAAATAAATTGAACCATTTTCTTGAATAGTGTTTGGTGGTCTTAGGTCTGAAATATTCTTCATTTTAGTGTTTTCTTTGCCTTTAAACTGTATATTTTAGTATCAGTTTATCAGTCAGTGAGTGATGAACTAGGCAACTGGCCATCTTTAATGTAAAGCTCTGTTTTGTTGCATCAGGCCCTTCACCAATGTTGTCTTGAATTAGAATTCTGCACTCACTGTTTTGGCAGCGCTTTCAGTTCTGAATTTTGTCAGGTACCTTGTCAGGAAGGGCACTAGCTACCACCAGTCACTCGGGTTTTCTCATCCATGAACCTAACTGCAATCATACAAGCCACAAGTGATTGAGCATTTTGTTAAACAGTAATCATATGTGTATATATATATATATATATATAAATATATATATATATATATGTATATTAAATCCATCTTAATTTTCTTGCTTGATATTGTTGCAGAGGTGATTTGTACCTGCTACACAGAGATACAGAGGAGATGTTGTCCGGGTCTACAGATCACACTGTGAATCATGAGAAATGCACGTCTCCAAAGTTAACCAAGGTGACAGGAAGGAAGCTGTGCTGGGTGGCCACTTATCAGAACGCCTCCGAGTCAGAGGCTTATCCGTATTTCCCATTAACTGGGCCAGTTAGCGCTGACCTCATCCTCAGCCCAGTGGACCCGTAAGTCGATTAATCGATGTTAGTACGATCAAAATGAAACACCAAAAAAAAAACCCACAAAAATCAGTGGGTTTGTATGAAGTGTAATGGTGTGTTATGCCAGAAGTGAGAAGAAATGTGGTCATAGATGTGTTCCATGGGTCATTCTGATGGCCTTCAGAAGACACAGTGTGATGTCTCAGTGTGAACTGAGTAAAGCCATTTGAGCAAAAACGCCGCAAAGCTAGGCATAAACGAGAACTATAGAGAGAGCCTCAACTCAACTGGTTGTGCGAAATTGGTCTCAGTCACAGATGTACCTTCCAAAAACTACTACTCATCAGGTTGCCTTTTCGAGGAGGAACTCGGAAGAACCAACCACTTTCTTCTTGTACGTTGCATTTTGTGAGCAAACATGTGGGTAATGGTTATGTAATAAAGGAAAAAACACAAGAATTCAAAACTTTAGGCAGTTTTGTTACAGGCGGGAAGGATGTTTTACTAGTTCCCCAGTTCTGACAATTCTGGTTGAGTTCGATGATTATTTCGCATACACGAGTGTCAGCAACAGTCATATTGAGTTCAGTTGAATCTTAAGCTCAAATGCATGCCAAGCTTTACACAGGCCGTTGACATACTGCTCGGTTGAGATAGTGATGCTGCCAGTTAGCTACGGGGTTCGTTACAGGACCGGGAACAAATGGATAGCGTGCAACCTTGGATGTTTGTTGGGTTATTGGTACAGCGTAGCAGTTTCGTCTGGGTTCTGCACATTTCATCCATCTGGAATCTGAACTCCTAGGGCAAGGCATCATCAAAGTCAGAGTACAGGAGATATTACTGTAATTTCAACTAAATTCTCTGTCATAGTTTATTTTTTCTCAATCTTCTTCTTCAGCAGTACACTTCTGGGTGAATTCAGATTTTTTACTTTTTATTGTGCTTCTTATAATCTTTCAATTTTGGAAAAATGTTTCATGTATTATTCTGTTATTAATATGTTTGCTTTTACATTTGTAATTTATTGAGAGTTTTACATTATTTACTGTTGTTGTTGTAGTGAATTGCATAGGTACAACCTTGTGTTCAAACTGAAGCATGAAGTTAAGCCTGTTGAAGGTGCACAGGATCCCAAAGCAGTCCATTTAATTCGTTACACAACTGTTGAATACACAGCTCCTGGTAAGGGCAGTTTGACTTATAATTCTTTACTGATAGTGACATTTCGTGGTATTGAATTTTAATAAACAGCATCAATTTTTTTTTTTCAACAGAACTTGGTTGCATGATGCAAGACAGTTTGTTGTATAGAATTTAAAAGAGACTGAGGCTCCATGACCAGTTACGCATCAGGCACTAGTTTTGTACACTGTTCTATTTGTATTCAACAAACATTATGGCCGTCGTTGTGCTGCTGTGAAGTGTCATACATGCTTATGTCTCAAACCAATAAGGGGACATGTATTGCAAAAGCAATATTTCCAGATAGTTTGTTAAATGTGATATGGTGCTGGAACACAGCATAAACATTGATCTGTTACAGTATACTGTATATCACCTAAAAATGCTCTTTCAGAAGCATTTAAAGGCCTTCAAAGATTTAAAGACTATTTTTGATCGGAAATCAAACAGCCCAAAAAACACTCAAGTGGCCGTATAGTGATCGATCAGTCAGAAACAAGTAGAATGTCACTTGAAAAATACCAAACTTACGTTAAAATACAGTAGTTACAATAACCATGCTTCTTCAGCGATGCCCAGTGAGGTTTAGGAAATAGTTAGAACAGCACAGGACAGTGAAGTGACAACTGAATCATTGCGATTGCTTTGTATGTTTTATAGGTGAATCTCTTCAGCGCCAGGTTTTGGCTGAGTTTAAGCGGAATATGAACACAACAGCGCTTGAAGCGACAGTTTCCATCCCTGAGTATGATAATACTCTTCTGACGTTCAGTACGGCATTTCATCCACCCACTGCTGAGTCACCATCCAGCTTTAAACATTGGAACCTCACACTTGAGAGAGGGGGCAAAACACAATATGAATTGGGTGTAAATGTGAGCCATATGTGTATTTGTAGATTTACAAAGAACGCTTGTTTGGAAATATCAGTTATTATATTTATTATAGACCTTTTCTGTGGCCTAGTGGTTAGAGCGTCCGGGTCATGGGTCATACCAAAGACTGTAAAGTTTAACAATGTTAAACCCCAAGCATACACACATACATATAATGAATAAGGAGTTCTTACCTAGAGCTCCCATGACTAATGTCATTGCTTGTTCAAATCAAGCTCTCGCTGGTAAGGCTGTGACTTTTAGCCTGAAGGTTTGTCAGATAAAAGGCAAAGAGAAGTGGCATAGAAAAATGTCAGAAATCCTTGAGTATGGCTTTAGGCACCAACAGTATAATACATTGTACAATCTAATTAATGGCCAAAACTGTTATGTGTAAACAGAGTTTGGATGAATTGATTTTGCCAGCTACATGATTAAATAAATTAATTAACATCTTAAAACTTTTCAGCAAAATGATGTCACTTCTGAAGTGGGGTGTGAATAGGGGCTAACTGTGAACAAATGTGACGTGACAGGTTGGAAATGAACCAACATTAAAATGCAGTATATTTACATTATCCTTAAAATTCCAAATAAGACAAGATATTTTACTCTGAAGTTTCAGTAACTTATATGGAAAGGAAAATAAGAGTAAAAAGTACTACAATTATGCGATATGAAAATTGTGTGGCTTTGTAGAAGAAAATCATAATAGAAACCCTATACCATGAGCTATATCCTCCAGATATACCTATATCTGGAGGATGGTCAAATAGACAAGTTTATATTCCAGTGGGGAATTGTTTCAACAAAAACATCGTAATGCACTCTCATGTAGTATAAGTCAGGTCTCCATCAAACCCCATTTCAAATCCTGTAATGCTTGTATGTAGAACTCACAGATAAAACCTATTAGACTAGTAGCTGGCAGATTCTTTTTGTCGTGTTATGAAATATTACATGTACATATATGAATTATGATGATTTCTGTTGAATTTTATTTCCATTCTATATTGTAATAATACAGCACACAAAGCTTGTTACCTTTTTCTGATGATTATCTGATCTTTGTTGTCTTTGTTGCATAACAGATTAAAAATGATATAAGCTTCGAAAAGGTGCCCACCAAAAGGACAGGAGAGACTTTGACCGCCATCTCCCCCATCAAGCACACAATTGCCAACATCACCATGTCTATCCCAAATGTTTCCTTGGCTATTGATATCTCTGATCTTCAAAGCAAAGCTGGGACTAATGTGGTCACCATGATCGATATGCTCTATTTCTGGTGAGTTGCTTACATAAAGCACTTAGCACTTACTGTGATTCGTGGCTTTACTATGTAGTGCATGTTATTAGCCCCAACCCTTGTCTGTCAGCCTGACCTCGATCAGTTTCCGACCTTTCAAAACACGTCATTGTACTCAATGCGAAGATTAAAAGGCATAACTTTTTGCCTTTATGATGTTGCATAACTGAGATGTGGCACAGTGAAAAAATCAAAAGCACCACCATGTTATCAGTTTTGATAAATCGGGTGCAAGTTACATCTATCTATTCATCTTAGAACGCAACTCTTTCTACGTGTGTCACCCAAACACTGGTTTGTCTTCTAACTATATATGCATAGGGTGTGAATGATGAGACATCATGTTCCCTGTTGCTTTAACTATGTGCATCGTAAGAATCCCAGAATAAAAATTTATTTATCGAGTAACCAAGCAAATAAAAAAAAAATGGTTTTGGTTGATTAGGTCTCTTTCCACCCCTCTTCCTGATTAACTTGGGTTATACTATTTGTTGTCTTTTCTTTTAAGCTATACATACAGGTTTTTAACGTGCATATGATGTTGAGGTTAAATATATAGCTTCAAGCAGTGGATTAATCCTATGCTGACTACCATAGAATCAGTTTGTCAATAGTGTGACATATGTTATACAATGTTGCAGTTCCCGCCAACAATCTTTACTCTACCTGCTTCACCCTGATCCCAAAGCTGCAATGAAGAACGGCAACCGTAACCAATGTCTGTTCGGAATGAAGTCCAGTTTGCCAAGGTTGGAGAAAGAGACTGGAAAGTCACTGACAACCTCTTTTTGGTGTATCCAGGTGTGTGCTTTAATACACATAAAATAAACCCATGGGAATTGTCTATAAATAAGGAAGAGAGTGTTACCACATTTTCATTTTTAGTCTAGGTTGAATTCATATGAATCAATTCTGCCAGCCTGATTTTTAAAAATTGAAGCAATCTGATATGTGCCTAAGTTAATTTTGTAAAAAAATATTGTTTTCCTTTATTTATATGGCTTGAATTGTTGTAAATGTACAAATTACTTTCAATTTCATCTTTATGAACTTGTCTGGATTTTTCGTTTAAATGTTTTGTAAATATTTGGTTGTGAAGCCGTATTTTTCCACCTGATTTGTGTCGTTAAACTTTTGGCAAGGCATACTTCATTGGATGATGAAAACAGTTGTACTCATTACTTATATTAAGAGTTATGGATGAACAATGTTACATGAAAGAGCATTGTGTGCGGTCTTGGTGGTTTTTAGGCCAGAATTTGACAATTACCAACTTCATGAGGACGGAAGATAACAGAAGGCATGTGTACAGAGACACAGAGGCAACATGGCTTAACAAAAGACAATAAAGAAGTAAGAGGGTTTACTTTAGGCATGACATGATAACTTTTCCTCAGTAAGTTTATTAATTTACTCGATTCGTGTTTAATGCCAAACTCATGATGTATATAACAGTCACCTCAGTGGAGAAAACCAGACCTTCAAGATTATTTAACTGAAAACGACCAATGTATGTTGTGGATGAAAATCTTACTAATGCAGATGTTTTGTTGCCTTTTAATGTTTGTTCTCAGGAGAAGTTAATAATGAATGCTCATGCAGAGAACAAATCTGACAGCTCCCAGATGAACTTTGATTTTGATACGAAGATCAATCGAGTGAACAAGTTCACAATGGATGTTGATGGAAAGATGAAAGGAACTGTTTTTAACTTGGATGGTGACATGGAGATAAACTACCTGAAGACAGGATCAAAGGTACGTAAAGAATTTTCCAACCTATATATTTTTGTGTTTACACTGTAATTAAATAGTTAATTTAACATCTTTTTACATCTGTGTGAGTTTTGTTTTGAAGGGTCGTGGTAAAAGGTCCTGGGATGGTTTTGCTTCAACATTTAAGAAGTATGAAGACAAACTTAAGAAGGCTGCAACCTACATTGGGGAAGTCTTCCAGGCCACAGCTGAAGATGTGAGTTTGGATTTGGTCTCTTTTCCTTAAGGTGAAAGTAAAACTTTGAATATGTCAGATTATGTAAGATTGGTATTTGACTTTAATTACTAAATGAAACAAAAATATTCGGAGTTTTGAAGGTGAAATGGAATTGTATTACCTACAAAAATTACTTTTAATTATTAGATAATTTCTATGTGAACATAGACCTTTTGACTAGTGCTCCTTTTCTCCTTAGAAATCTGGTGATGGAGAAGAGATCATGCAGGGTGATGACCCTATTGTCAGTTTTATGGATAGAGACGATTGGAAGATTTCCTCTGTGTTCAGCCTGAAGCGCAAACCAATGGCATCAGGCCCTGGCGATTCAGAGCTGTCGGCTAACATCACTTACCCTCGTGCTGGTACTTATCATGACATCAGGCTATGGGGCCACTACCTGCGTGGATTTGATCCCATACAGAAAGGTAGCAGGTGAGTGCATTTTTCTTCACTTTATATGCATATTGTCTATGTGTGAGCAATGTAAAAATCCTAAAATCCCAGGTGGCATAAATAGTCGTTGGTGGTTGTGTGTGCATTAGTCAGAGTTTCCATGGTCATGGAACCATCTGAACAGTACATGTCCCATTCGTGAATTGTCATCATAAGTCCATAAAGATTTTGGCAAAAGTCATGAATTTCTATATTTCTGAGTATCAACATGCATAATGCATTGTACTGTTAATACCTCATCAGACAAAGTACCTACAATTTTCATTGAACAAAAATGGCCATGCTTGTGTCTTGCGTTTGTTGACTAGGCTATCTCTCATTGTTCGGTTATGAAAACCATTGACATCATTGAAGGTGTTTGTCAATACTTTCTATGCTGAGTAGGTGTTGCTTTTGCAGGATAAATTCTCCTTGCTCAGTGTGAAAATTACTGATTCAGTGTATTTCTGCATTTGGTAATAAAGTAACCATATAACTGATAATGTTTGTATTATCGTGACATATTCATCACATTAATGGTCATCAGAGGATTTTTAGTTCTATATTAATATTCCAGTCTGATGGTGAAAAATCTGAACTACATTATTTAACTGTGAAAGTTGCTGGTCTTCGACACCGAGTATATTAGATATCCCTTGAAAACATGCATCATGATTTTATTTTGTTAACACAGAGTGTTGTTTCAATCAAATGTGGAAAGTACTTACCTGGACAAGAAACTCACCACAGCAGCGCAGTTCTTCCAATCGCCATTAAAGGTTACTGTGCAAGACGGCTTTGTGTTGAGGCAGCTGTCAAGTAAGGAGACTGTGAGGAAACTCAACATCTCCCTGAACTTTGTGCGAGAGAAGGAGTTCTCCTACTATCGCTCCATCATGTCTGCACCCATCAACAGTACGCTAAATGTCAGCTTCAAGCGAGGGGAAGGACAAATCATCTCTGGGGATAGAGTCTGAAACCAACTGCATATGGGAACTGATCAACCACAAATACCAACGTAATTCTTTCATTATAGACTGTTGTACTATAAAATATACATACTATTGATAGTATACTCTCACTCAGCTTTAAAGCAGGTTTGTAAAGCTTTATAAGGGTACCCATTTTGCCCTACCACAACATCATGCTGAAATCCAGTTTTCTGCTTAGAACAATATCCTGTATATTAGATTCATTTATTTGTTACCAAGCTTGTTTTGCCTTTCAATGGGTGCTGCCTGTTTTCCTCTATCTATGAAACCCATTACCATGGAAAACGTGGAATTTTCTTGAGAACGGCTGAAACGCCCAATAAATATATAAGTATTAAATGTAAATACAATTTTCTTTTTTTTTCCAGGTATGACTGTTGTTCTGTCCGATAAGATGTCTTCTTCAACTAACTTTTCTAACAGCTTTGGCAGTTTGAAGGGGAATTCTCTTCTAAAATGGGGCTTGCCTAACAATGGAGTCTCTTACACGCTGGACTATGACTGGAAAGGAAAGGTGAAGTATCCGCTGTGGAAATCCATTTCTTTTAATACTCAGTTGACAGAGGAATGTTAACTTTGTGTGTATGATATTGTCTTTACTTTTACAGTAAATGGGCGTAGAGGACTTGTTAATCCATATGGAATTCAGACCTTCTTATTTATAACACGGAGTATTAGAATCAGCTTGATCATGATACTAATTTCTTGGAGCCAACTTGCTCGGCGCTCAGCATGAAGGGGATAGTGCAATGCAATGACTGGTTGACCTGTATCAGTATAATGGCTCGGGCAGGGCGGCTTACTTGCCTTCGGTAAGTCGTCTCAGTGAAGCAGCACTAGATAAAAGAGCGGTGGAAATCCGTCCTGCAACAAGGAGGTACATTACATACACCCTAAGGATTCGTTCGTCGTCATGACTGAAAAAATTGTTGAACACGACGTTAAACCCCAAGCACTCACTCACTCTTGGAGCCAGTGGTTTCCAGATGGTTTAATGTCCTCCTTTGTCTCTGGTGAATTGAAAACATTGCAATTTGATGATTTTTATCAATGAAGGCGTGTCAATTGTTGATTAATTTGAAGAGGTGACATTAATGACAAGATTAAGCCATATAGCCAAATGAATTTTTCTAATACGTTAAATTCAGCTTCATTAGTGTTTGCTTTCCATTTCTTTTCAGACAAAATTATTCCATCGAGAAAGACAGATCTTAAATTTTCCTTTGATAATACAACATTACCGACCATAAAGATTGTGAGTAAACAACCGGACATAAAGACCACCATTGTCAATGGCAAATTAATCAGCCCAACAGAACTAGAGCTAAAGATACTCACACAAAGGTGAGTGAGAAAAATATCTCTCATAATAATTCTTCTGAATTAAGAAGAATCATTCTCTAAATGATAAATGTTACATGTAATGTACAAGTACATGTAAAGTGTCAAACCGTACATCTCTCTCTTCTAAACTGAATTAAGACTTGGTACATGTCTTCACCTTGATCAAATTACACTTTCTTACTCTTTTTGTTATTTTTTATCAAGATTGTTTCTGTTTGGACCTTGTAAACTCAGGGGCAAATTTGCATCTTTGAGTTTCTAAGATAAACTTTGTGTTATTCTCTTTCCAGTGATGTAAAGTTTACATTTAGCCCAAAATAAACATGTTAATATTAAAGTTGAATTTTCATGAACTACATGTTATTTTTCAGAAAGATGAAAAGAGTGCATCTGAGGCTGTATCGTGGAAAGCAGCAATAACGTCGCATGACGTATTCGCAATGATATATCCTGGAAACCAGAGGTTGGTCGGCATGGTTTTTGAGAAAGTCAAGTCCAGGATCAATCAGACCTTTATAACAGTAACAGATGCTATGGCACTGTCCCTTGTCCAACTTCAAGAGAAATTTCACAGACAGAATAATTCCTGGTGTAAATAAGGTAATATATATTACATTTTACGTTTACAGCTATTGTGCTATTTTTTTGTATCCAAATTGATTGAGGTTCTTTTTCATTTAATGTATTTATTTGATTCTTCTTTAATGATGTGGTGATACTTTATATAAATTTTAACTGCATTTATACATGTAATGTTGGTAAACATGCTTGTAGCCTACTGTATAGATCATTTTCCTTTTATTACATGTAATTGTATTGCCTATAATATTCTATTACTAACAATAAGGCTGTCAGGTGTAAATGAAGTTTCATATATGATCATATGTTGATTCTTCCTTCTTGTTAAACATCAATTCATTGATAAGAGATGTCTGTAATGCTAGACCCAGGTAAATCTAATTGGCATTGTTAAAAAAATTTTGACAGAAGTTACAGAAGAGGGTAGATCTTAGGCTATAATTTGGACAGGACACAGGTTCCTGTCTTTCCAGGCTCTTCATTATAGAGAGCAAAATGTCATCTTAATCCCATAATATCTAATCTGAAATTTTGTCAGCATATTACACTCATAGCTGTAATATTCATTTGTTATCAGATTAAATATCCTATTTGATAATTATGTACATGTATGCTGTTTGTGGTCTTCAGACATGGGGTGACCTTGGGGAAACCTACATCAAGCAACTTACCTGAAGGTTATTTCCCATCTGAATGAAATTCCCGTACCTGGTTCTGAAAAATCTCTGGGTGAAGTGGTGGTGATGGTACATCGACGTTTACAGGCATACCGTGAAGAGCTCAAGGCTAGGTTTTATGATACGTTTCCAGGTAAGCAGTCTCAATCATTTGATAAATGATATTGAGTTACGGTTGTTGACATCGAGCTACAAACATCACAATTTTGACTACAACTATGCCAGTGACAATCATTATGTCTTTGAAATAACTAGAATGAAATGCCTCCATAAAAATACATTGTTCTTATATTTGTTATCCTTGTCAGAACTTTTCTTCACCTGATGTAAAGATTTTTCTTAGTGAAGGCAAATATATGCACAGTACATAGATATTTATTTACGCAACTGAGAAAATGGTTGAAAGAAGTTATATTTCAAGTCGCTGTCAGGTGTTGATAATCATACTATATTTGTCATTGCAAAATAATTCCTTTGCTCATATTATTTCCTTTTTAGGACATATTCTTCAACATTCTGGTATTCGTGAAAAAATAATACACTTCGTGTCTGAAAGAATACCACAGTATCTGAAGTCATTACAGAAACAGCGCCCTCCATTTACAAGGACAACATTTGCAAGAAAAATCATGCCTCTGATTGAGAAACGCTTAAGAGAAGCTAAGACATCCTTCAATGTTTCCCATCCATTTATTTGGGAAAAGTTTTTGGTAAGTTTTCTTAATATAAGCAAATTGGCCGTGTCCTATGATATCGGTTCATATTCAGCTTCTAACCACATCCGAATAGGTCGCAGATTTTTGAATCATTGACCAAATAGCCAAACAAAACCTCACCTAATGGATATATTATCAGGTTGATGTACATTGTATTTAATCACAAATGCTGTGAACTTCATAGATATACCCAACTTGTTAATGGCAGCTTATATTCCCATAACGTGAATTGTTACATGGGGGATCAAAGACTAATGAATAACCAAATCCTTAACACAGTATGCCAGAACTAAGGGGTATTTAGGAAAAGTTTTTAAATTTAATGTAGTGAAGACTTGTCTGTCTTGAAATTTGTCTTGTTTCACCAGTTGTTGGCAAGTATGAAATTCGCGTTCCTATGGGATCTTGTTAAACGGTTGAACGGTTTTCTCTTGTACTTAAGTTTTAAAGGATTGAAGCTTGAAACCTGCCCTTGGACGGGGATGTAGTTTCCCCCAATCTGACTGTTTGCCAGGCCTGGACTCATGTGGCTGTTTGAATAACATTTATTGAAGACCACAACTTAGACTTGCATATCTGTATGTTACTTGTGTGAGAAGTTTATTGGTGGTTTACACCCACTGACCACCCACTGACCTAAAAAACTATAATTTAAAACTTTTTGATGAAATAGATAATTAGACAGATAAATAAATCTCAGTTCTGACTGGCTAGAAGAATGGTTTGGGTGTTTATTTCAGAGCATTCCTCGGGTGAGCCATTCTGCACGTGCAATTGCCACTGCACTGGCAAGGAACATCCCACGCTACATGCGTAGGGAATGGGCCTGGAAGACCTTCTCGTTCAACGGTATCCTGTTTGGAGACAATCTGGTCCACACATTTGATGGTCAGCTGTACAGACTTCCAGGTCATTTGAGTTAATCCAAAATCAACTGAGGACACACCTGACGCCTCATTTTTTGTTTTCAATCCTCTTCTCTCTGAACTCTTTACTTGTTTTAAATCACTATTAAGTATAAAAGCATCTGCTCTGTTTTACATCATACTGCTATTAACTCTTCCTCTGTCATGCCATCCCAGTGCCATTGCAACAAGCAAAACTGAGCCTGGTCAGTGTATTACAAAGTTACAATGTTACACTTATAAAATGTTAACTTGTCCCTGTTAGTGTTCATCTTTGTTTCTTATAAGGAAAATATGTGGGAATGGATTGTTTTTAATGGTCTTCAAAATAGTTTATTGTTATCTGAAATTAACAATTTCTAAAGCCATGCGTCACATACAAGAACAATGTAGATATCTTCAACTAGATAAAAAAATATTTTAATTTTGTGTTTATAGAGTTCAAGTTGGACAAATGCTCACATCTCCTAGCAGCTGACTTCAAAGACGGGAAATTTGCACTGATTTCCTCCAGAGAAAGTATCACTTACTTCAGCCCATCTACCACCATCAGATTAAGCAACCGTTGCAAGGTTCATTTGGATCAAAGTCCGATCCCTACGTAAGCTTGTTTCCATAGGTGGTTGTTGCATGGATTTATTTTACCATTGTGCTGGCTTCCTCTTGATCTGTACAGGGGGAGCTCATGCAGCAACCTGCGGATGGTCATGGGTTTCCCCAGGGCTTTGCTCAGTTTCCTCCCACCATAATGCTGGCAGCTGTGGGATAAGTGAAATATTCTTGAGTAGGGTGTAAAACACCAATCAAAAGAAATATTTTCCCCTTGTCTTCGTTCAAGTAAAGTCATCCTGTTGAGGCTTAAAACAGGAATTTTATTGTCACCATGAAGACAGCATATTACACTCTGATAGCACAAACCAAACAAGCCAGGTTAACTGGCTCTTGTTTTTCAAAATGATTCATTGTATTAAAACAGAACTTGGTACATGGCTTCACCAAACGAATGACAGATCATGTTGGAGTTCTGACCCCTATGTCCAAATTGGACAAACTTATGGCCATTTTGTACTTGAACAATTTCCTTGCCTATTTCTTTGAAAACGGTTCAGTGTATTGAAAAAACTCAAAACAATCCATCATGTTTGTATTTTTTAAATTGCAGTGAATTACCGTGGCAGAGCTCAGATGAGCAAACATCTGTGACTATTGATGGTGGCCTAGTGGACATGAACATCAAGAAATGGGGCATTAAACTCAGTTGTGACATCCATGAAAGACGCACGTACATCAATCTTTCTGGGTTCCATTTCAACCATTCACTTGGCATTCTGGGAACAAATGACCGGGAACCTAGCACTGATTTCCGTCTCCCCAGTGGCCAAGTGACAAGAAGCATCAGCAAGTTCCTTAATTCCTATGAACTTAGTGGTGACTCCAGCTGCCTACACGACGATGTACCCAAGACATGCGAAAGATCTTCCCTGAAGAAATGTCAGGAGTACTTCCAGCTGTCCTCATCACCACTGAAAGCATGCTTTATGCACATTAACCCAAGACAGTTCATGGTTTGTACTCACAAAGAATAAACAGTTACCTGTGTGTTGAAGTCATTGAATGTTATGCTAGATGTTTGCTTCTTGCCAAATAGCTTATAATATGTGATAAAATTCTTTGTTTTTCTTGTATAATAGTGAGGAAAAAATTCAATTATGCTTGTGGTCATTAATGTATCACTAATGTACAAGTATATGCATGTAGGCAACTACTGTATTTCACCTAAAGGTTAGTATTTTTTGAGTGAAGCAGTTTGCTGGACTGATTGATTCATCCACCTTACAGGGCCACTTACGTGTAGGACTTTTTTGTGAAGTTTGATTAACTTCTTAAACGTTGACATCAAAAGTATCCTTCAAATGCATTTATATGCTCCTGAAAGTGCATTCATACATACAAAACTAAAGCTGAACTACAGTAATTCATTTGAATTGCTTGTTTTTACTGGATTTTTGCTTGATTCCAAGGTTACGGTGGGTTATTCTTAATTGTTTGGACTGTTTCAGGAATCCTGTAATTCCATCACTCAAGACTGTGACGTAGACAACCCAAAACAATTAGCCTGTGATCTCAGTAGTGCTTATGTGAAGATCTGCAGGCAAAGAGGAATCCTTGTTAATGAGCCTTGTGGTCAGTACAGTCTTGTCTTGTTTACTAATAAATGTGGTCCAGTAAAATCAGTCATATCGTACCATGTGACCATCCTGTACTTGGACCAATATTGGATCCCGGAGATTCATATTTTTTCCATATTACAAAGTAGCAATTAATGGAGGTAACTTGGTATGCTAAAGAGTTTGGGTAATGTGTATTGTTTGCACGCCGCGTTTCTGCAAGCATCAACAAGGTTGGTATGCTGACTGAGGAATAAATTTCATCATTTGTTGATTTCTAAATTCCTCAAAATACTATTTTAAAGACCAAAATCGACTTGAGATTCAAGCACTCTGTACAGAGTGCATTACCCAGCCAAAACAGGGAGATCAAAAACTTCCTCCACTCCTGACCAGCTGACATCAGATATACCATATCGCTCAGTTTTATGGTTGGGGAAAGCTGAATGTAGATAACCATGACCCCTTTGCAAGTAAGATAGATGGTCATTCCAGAGTGCGACTTCGGTCATTTTCAGTGTGTGCAGGGAGGCAGGTGATCCAGCAAACAGCATGTAAGACACCCTGAATGAGTGCCATAAAGGCCCTCAAAACAGTGGAGGGGGGGAGTCTTGATATAATAACGTACATGTACCCTGCAGGTTTTGATACTATTTGAATTTTACTACATTAGTTTCAGTCAACGCAAAGGTGTATTTATTACTTTATGGAGAAATTAGGCACAGTTCCAGGGATATCAATGCACTTCATCTGGTAACTCATACATCTCCTTATTCAAGGCTGCATCAGTTAATTAGGGATTCATGCCATTCAAGCTTGAACCCCTGTTGTATCTGTTCGGATTATTTGTTTTTATTATTATTCTCCGCAAAACTGTGATGCATTTCTAGAGAAAACTGTTAGTCTGAATTCTATGAAATTTAAGCATGTTCGTCTGTAGGACTTGAAGTTGTGCATCGTAGCTTTTGGGCAGATTATGTCACCTGACTTGGTGGCCATCTTGGATTTTGATCAAAACCATAAAAAATCTTCTCCACAACAGTTGATGCAAATGAACTGAAATTTGAACTGAATCCTAGGCTTGTTAAGTTTGAGAACGAGAATTTTCTCCGTGGAAAATGGGAGAAGCTCGCTATTAGGTGAAAATGTCATGTGACCAAAAAATCAGTTTTTTGCTAATAACTTCTACAATTCCAGCAAATAGTCCTATCTAAAGCAGTTTTGGATGCTGATTTGGAATGTGCAATTTTTGCAAAACCTTCTGCATTAAAAACTTCGACAACTAAAACATCTCAACAAAAATGCGTGAAACTTTATTATATGATAGACTCGGAGATGTGCTCTTATGATTGAAAAGTTGGGTGACCTGAGTCACCTGATCTGGCAGCCATTTTGGGCTAAAGTACAAATAGTTGACAGCAATTTTTTCCAAAACGCAAAGTCGGATTGACTTGAAATTTAGCACACATAACAAGCATTCCATGGAGGCTATTAAGACAGAAAAAGGATACAATATTTATGTAAATTAGGCTTTGACTATTACATGTGATGTGATCTAATGGGAAAACAAAAAATTTAAATTTGGTGATTTTTTAAAAGCTATCCGACGTAGACATCCTGAAAACGAATCCGGTCTTATTTTTGCTGTGCGATGTATATTTTTGTCGCAAATTGCAATCAAAACGCAAAAAATCACTATTTCCCCCATCTTTGCATGTCACATGACAAAAGGCTGTTACAGCTGTAATGCTAAAAATGGTTGAGTGCAAAGGTCTATGTGTACCGTATGCGTGTGGAAAATCATCGAAATGTCTTAATAAATGTGGGAGTTGCAGTGCTTCAAAAATTGACTAAAGGCCGATTTGCCATACTTGGCACTTTGACGTCCCCACGTTATATCATGCATTTTAAATGCATTTACGACTAGGATGAACACACGAACTTTGTAAGCATGCCACCCAACGTAGTTTGACGTCCTGATCACGAATCTGGTCTTATTTCTTTCCAGCAACATATAGTTTTGCCACAAATTGCGATCAAAATGCGAAAAAGCGCAACTTCCCCCATATTTGGAGGTCTGGTGAGAGACAACCGTCACAGCTGTAAGCTGAAAATGGCTGAGTGCAAAGCACTGTACATGTACTCTATGTGTGCTGAAAATCTATGCATGGACACCATTAAGGTAACCGGAAGTGACACCGTATAGGCCGGCAATATCGGCTTGAATCCCGGCATCGCTGCTTTAGCAGCTATATTTGTTAATTGTTTCTGTTTTCTCATTAGGATTTTGTGGGAGGAAATCACTGGGTGACATCTGGAGAGAAGACGTTCAAGATAAGGCAGCTGACATAGTGTTTGTAATCTCACGTCACCGCAGTGTAGCCAAGGGAAGTAACCTGGCAGAGGGTGTTATGAACATTGTCAAGAAGATGAAGTACCAGGATGATCAGTACGGCCTTGTCACCTATGGCAGTGCCATGCTGCGAAGCCAGGCTCTCACACATACCCTAGGGGGAGAGTAAGCGCCATTTTAAATGATCACAACATTTTGTTGCTTGCCAAATGGTCCTGTTGATCACCAAAATCACTAACTACATTCTTAACACAAAACCACAATGGCTGACCAGCTTGGACCTGAATAATTCTGGTTTAAATTCTGGGCAGGTGACAAGGCTTACACTTCAAGACCAGATGTCTTGGCAACGCTGAGTGAGGGGCAGCCATATCTGAGCTGTATCCACAGTAGCGGCACTGTATTTGATGTACATGATATCCATTTGCTTAAACTGTAATGCAATAAAAGGTAAACCAAATTATTTGGAGACAATTTTTTTTATGTGGTGAAATAATTTATTCT
This sequence comes from Liolophura sinensis, assembly GCF_032854445.1. Lineage (NCBI taxonomy): Eukaryota > Metazoa > Mollusca > Polyplacophora > Chitonida > Chitonidae > Liolophura > Liolophura sinensis. The sequence goes on from NC_088301.1 coordinate 37,153,689, forward strand.
ATAAAACATTCTATTTCCAGCCACCATAATACTTTAAGTGAAAAGATTACATGTATGGGTGTGGTATCTTAAAATGAAATCAACTTTTAATCTGAATTATTTCTTATTTCTTAATAGCATGTTTGGTTCAGAGAAGGATCTAGAGAGTGCCTTGAGACACCTTACCTTGGATTCAAATACTCACTACCCAGCTTTTGAAGCCTTGATGAAGGCTCTGAACTTTAACTTCAGACCTAATGCCCACAGAATGATTTTCCTAATCACAGAATGGACTCATGCTGTAAGTTTTTGGGAAATGATATAAATGTTATAAAGGCAGCTGCTGATTTTCACAACATTTATTTTATTTTTAGGAATCAGTTTTAGCAAATTATGCACGACATTTTATAGGACAGCAAGAAATTTTACAAATTGCTACAACCACAACAACAAGAAAAGGTAAATAAATAGCTACAAAATCATGACTGTCATGCAACTTCCTTTATGCAGCTTTATGTGAGGTAATGGGACAGGTGTGGAGGTTTGCCCTGCGTGGCTTGGGCATACTAGTTCCTGGGACTGTCAACATGCAAGTGATATATCCAGTATACTTAAGTAGGGCATAATACCCAAATCAAATAAAAATATGGATAATAGTAATATGGAAAGGAATTCTGGCATCAAACATTAAAAAATATATCACCAAATTATATGTGCAAGTCTTTGCTGTGGGTTTTTGTTGTTGTTGTTGTTGTCATAATCTTTGTACAAAGATGACATGACATAAAGAAGAAGATGGTATTTAACTAATTATCATTTTTCAATGTTGCAGACAGTAGAGAGCAGCATCTATACCCCGCAAATGCTTTCTCTTTTGAAGAACAACTCTATTACTCTCCATATCATTTCTATGTATGAGCCTCTGTCATCTTCACGGGTGGTAGCTGTACGTTACAATGACCAGGCCACCGTGTCGAAAGGCCGTAGTTTGAAAATAGCTCTAGCCCAGGTAATGTATTTGAAGATACATATATCGGGTGGGCATAAAAAAAAAGGGCTGTACTTTGAGACTCAATAACTCTGAAACCCTCTTATGTCAGCTTTTAAAAATTTACACACTCAAAAGCTATTATGTCTTAAGTATACAGACCAAATTTCAATTTCATCCTTTAAGATTTCTACTCATGGGACCAAAATCAAAACAGAGTCAAAAGCACATGTTCCGGACATTTCAAAATGATGTTCTATTTTGTTTTACTTGAAAAGGTGATCAATTCCTTGTCCGCCGCTTAGAAAACCATCTTGATTCAGCAAAACTTGTGCCTATCTGGCAGAAGAGTTTCTCTGACACTAGAGCCAGACAATTTTTCCAGAAAACACTTGATTGACCTGTGTTTGCAGCACACACTTTACTCGTCACAGGTGATGCAATGTGTGTCACCGGAACATGCTTTTTTGAGGCTATCCTTTAGTTTTAACCCTCTGACTACTGACTACCTTAAAAACTGGTCAGTATATTAACAAAATCATGCCATTTGAATGTCTAAAGTTTGAAAGGGTTTGAACAAAGGATAATGGAGCAATACAGCATCAAAGTACGGCCCATTTTTTTTATGTCCACCCGATGTTAAGTGCAGTGTGACTGGATATAGTTGCTCCAATTGAAGACTGCAGCTGGGTGGATGCATACTTCAGTTGATAACAAATTTTTGTCACTTAATTAATTTACATGACTTAACAGGACTTTTAAAATGAATTACTTGCTTTCTTGCTAACTTGGTGATTCCTTTCAACATTTCTCATAATTAAAGTACATAGTCAAATTAAAATGAAACTTTACACTCGGGCTTGAATTATTCGTACATGTATTTTGTTTAAAAGAAATGAGCTTCTTCAGAACAGCAGGATCATAATGTGCTCATGCTTAGGACTCATGGATTCCTGTGCAACCCAAACACCGGGATGTTCTGCCAAAAATATCAGTATCAATATGGTTAGCCTGTTCTTAGTCAATCACTCAACAATGTGACATGGAGCACAATTGGTTCAACAGTAAAGTCTATCTGATTGGTCGTCTGTTGCGATTGGAGCCTACAGTCTAGTTTCTGAAAATCCATGCAATTACTAGGAAAATAACACACAGAACGCTGTCAAAACCCCTAGGTTTTACATGGCCTTTTATCATTTCTTTCTATTTGTTTTGGAGAAGAAGTAAGGTATGTAATTCTTAAGATATTTTGAAGTTCATGGGTTTTATTCATAAATTGTCACTTTCCCAATTTAGGCAGTTGTGAGAAGAACAGTTTTGAGCCAAAACTGGCCTAAATCAGTAGAGAGCATATTAAAGTAAATTTCATTTGTCATGTGTGTTCTTATCAAGGATGATACAGTGATGACCATAAAAGATGGGTAATAAACCTAGCCCATAGCTATGACATCTCGTGCTGAGGTTCGATTCCTGTGGTGATGAATTGAGGTGTTAGTGAAGTGCAGCTTTATCGTACCCATTTGATGTGATAACTGGGTGAAATTTTTCTGTAATGACAGTGCCTCGCTGTCACTTGTACTTGTGGCAAGAGCATTTCAACTGAACAATGCCTCTTTACTGTCCATTTTCAGGATGAATATACTCAGCTCTTGAAGGTGTCCAAAGGGTCGATGTTCTACTTGGAAAAGATTATGACTGCTGGAAAGAAGTTGTTGCGTCATTTCCAGAGATATATTCAGGAGGAAACAGAATCTAATCATGCTGGCATGTGTCGAGAATGTGGCTGTTATGCAGGCCCAACAGGAGCAAGTGTGACCATGTGCAAGTTTGTAAAGTGCTGACCAGAACATGTTAGCGCAGTCTTGCAGCAGACCAGTGTATAGCTTCCAATGGAATAATCCACCAGAGTTTGTAGTTTGATGTGTATAGCATCAAGAAATAACTTGTAACTTTGTGGGTGTATGTACTGTGTGAACATACAGAATTTTGTAGTGTTCTTTCATGCATGTCCCACTCAAATTACATGCTTGTGTACTTACTCAACCAAGTTTTCTTTTCTATCCGAGAATTCACTGCACTATTCCATTTGTGAAAAACATAAACAGTATTTTTGTATATATCCCTGAAAAAATCTGTCAACCATGTAATGATGCAGTGTTACATTTTGTACGGAGTAAATATATTAACAAACTAATTTGATTTTTATGCCATAGTAATACAGCTTTCTTATTTTGTTTATCTAACAAATTAAGTTGAAACATAAGCAGAAATGTACCTAACTCATGTAGCTGAAATTCCAAATTTACTTTTTCACAGTTTCTACTTCTGGACTATTTTCCATATTGTTGTATGTTTTTGAGCTGGGTAACTTAAGGGTAAAAAGGTTGTGAATTGACATTTTTTGAAGGTATTTGAAAGTGTCCATTTATTTCTATCTGCTGTCTATAGAATGCTTATGGCATGTTAAATATGCATTATTTTTCCGAATATGGATGTATTCATGTACATCTAATATTTGTTTGAAGGAGTAGCAATGTTTTACTAAAGTTCTGTTGATATAACAATGTGGACATTCATATGAAGTAAAGACAAAGCCAAACTATTGAAATTTATATGATTTTGTTGAATTCCATGCTTTACATCATGTAAACAAATTGCTGGATCTTATATCCACTATTCAACTGGAGCCAGTTGCTGCCAAGTAGTAGTAACTGGTCATTGTTCTGGTCAGTTGATAGCCAGTAGTAAAGGGAAATTTACATTTTACCTTGGTACCCTGTACAACAATATTAAACATGTTACAATGCATACTCTGCAAGATTCTGCAGTGGACCAGAAAAGATATGACTATTATTTATATATTTGATTGTTGTTTAATGCCACAATTCAAGAATTTGTCACTGATAAGGTGGCGATCAGTTTATAGGGGAGGAAATCGGAGTGCCCAGGGCAAACCCGACCTTTAGCAAATTGCTGAAGAAGTTTCCCATATTTGAGGTAAAGATGTACACACCATATTGGTGGAAGACAAGTCAATGTTAGACTGCTTATACGGCCATGTGAGTTTATTGTCAATACAAGCAGTGGGGGTAATGGAATATGCAAATTCCCTTTCCATGGTTAGATTTGAACCCACACTAATGTGAAGTAATGAAACATGAAAGATCATTAAACAAGTTGCACAAAAATAGTTAGATTTATCATTTTTTAAGCCCTGTGAAATGCATTTGAAACTTTAGATTTTGCAGAGACATCACATCAGGTTTTAGCCACTTATCTCACACAGATTGCTGGATTTCATTATTTTAAGTACCTATACATATAGATCTATGAATGCATGTATTTCTGAAGCAAAAAAAATAAGAATGTGACATCGTGGAAACCCTGTGAGTCACTACAGACCATCATAAAATCTGTTTTAAAACCTTTTTATTCTGTTCGAAAAATTCTAAAAAAAAAATTAAACCATTTCCCCAAAGAGTGTTTAATGGTCCTTCATCTGATATATACTTCATTTTAGGGTTTTCCTTGCATTAAAGGGGTAGATCATAGGAGGCAATTATCTATTGGATGTCGGATTTGGTTCCTGGAAATCGGAATCAAATTTTATAGCAGCCATCACAGATATTTATCAGTATTTGTCTCCTAGAAACACCTTTATTTCAACTGCTGCAAGTAGCTGTGAAAGTTTTTCACTGATCTGTTTTGTGAAGAAACTTAATAGATCTGTTCCATTCAACATGTTCAAAAGGCTTCAATATGCATTGCCTTCTTTTTCTCACAACAAGCAATAAATATTATATTCAAACGGTGAACGAAATACTCTTCTAATACATGAAAAACCTTTGTATTACCAACAACATATGTACATATGCACATCCAGACAAAAGATTAGTCTATGGTATGCAAACCATGAAAACACAACATATATGCTAACCACATATGAAAAACTAACATATAGACCTAATATGACCTATAAATATAGACAGATATTTTTATGACAAGTTATTTTACTGAATGACTCAATGTGTAAGCATCCAATTATGGCTTTTAATAGGTCAATTTCCCATTGTCTCCCATAAGCTTTCCCATACCAGAATCCAATCAAGAGAAAAGTCAAAATACAATCCAAGAGATATTTTCTTTCCAAAGGTGTCTTAATTAGTGACTCAACCTAGTACATGTAGTAACCCAATGTCTTTCAGTGCAGAGGCATAGATCATCTCAATGCCTTGCTATACAAAGCATCAAATATGAAGAACGAAGTCATTATTCCTTTACTGGCTGATATTCAAATCGGAGCAAGTTGATAAATATACATTGGAAAATATTGAACAATGTGTGCAGTGAATCTCAAGAATACTGTACAACATAAACTGTTCACTTTTCAATCCACATGCAAAACAATACATGGACCATATCTTGGTGGCCATTTAAGAAAATATACAT
>NC_088301.1:37159304-37281037 GCF_032854445.1 Liolophura sinensis
TGGTGGCCATTTAAGAAAATAATACATGTACACAAAATGTGAGAGCTGAGATTTTCTTTGCCCTATAGTCTCAGGATAAAACAAAATGTACATGTAAGTTCCAGGAATGTCATTAACCAGGCCTTATAAAACAAAAGTGTACAACATGCATATACATCTGTTAAAAACTGAACATGGAATGTTTTGGGAACTCTCCTTTAACTTCTATTTCATGGGATATTAATTTTTTTTTTCTGATATTTTGAATTCTTCAAAAAGTGAACTGCATTTCTTTCTGGTGACACATTAAATCTGCGATGACTTGCATGACTGTAAGAGATCACATGTACATTTGTTTTCATGTATTATATACATATAAAATACACATACAAAAGTAGTAGGGGTTGTTCCAGTTCGTACAGATAGTTTTGTAAAATCGTTGAAATAGTTGTATGAATGTGAATGTATCAGGAGAATGCATATAGTAATAACTGTTCAAGGTGTGTAATGATGATCATCAAAACACACCAATACTATGCAGGAGTTTTGCATGACCAAACTGTTAATATGGTTTGGGGGCATTTCTAAAGCTTTTTTGACTGGTCAAATTATGACAAACTCCATTCCATGACACAGCCTATTTGTGGCTCATGCATATATAGTACAGTTTTGAACAGTAAATGTGGAGTGGTAATAGGTTTTCAACCTTCTGCAGCGCATTTCCACTAACTGGAAAGTTCAGTAAAATATTCTTTAGAGTACAGTGCACAACACATTTAAACCAAGCAAAATAAATCTAAACATCGGTAAAAAAAAAATCTGGCCATAACATATCACTGCTACATATGTGTGTGTGTACATATATATATATATATATATATATATATATTATATATATGAACTTAAAAAAAACTTAAAACACAAATGTGTTAAAACTTCTCCACATATTAAAAAAATAACTAACATTTACAATATCACAAAACAGAGAGATCTGGGAGCAAATACTTTCACATGAAGGTCGGTACTGTGACAAGTAAAGAAGTGACAATTAAACGACTAGAAAAGAAAACAACACAACAAACAGTTTTATTCATATTCTCATCAAGCAGTATGTTGTCTGTTGTGTTTGATATTTTCTGCCTATATACACAAATAATCATAACAGGCAAATAACAGGGCAAAACAAGTCCACTGTATTATTTAATGATGTTTTCTTTTTTTGGGGGGAGGGGGTGTCTTTTTTTCTTCTTTTTTTTTTTTAACATGTACACAATTCACATGGCAGTAGTATGTATCACAATTTAGCAATAATAAACTAATAACACATCATACTACACAGCAAGAAATATTATCTCTAAATGCACTTCCCACTATTTAAATCAAAACCAGTTCTTCAGAGAAATTGTTAAAATTGGCACAATATGATGACAGGTCACTCAAGTTTTCACAGTTCAACCTCACCTGTTTGAAATACACGTGTTGCAGCAGGTCGCTCAAAATATCATGCATCTATATTAAATGTACATGAACAAAAACAATCACTTTAAAGACAAATCAATCACATAAAAGTTTTCACACATAAAAGTTCAACTACCAACTGAATAATTAATACATTGACTTGCTGATGATAATGCTGTGCTGTACAATCGTCACACTGGTATTCATGTCCTGAACATCCACATTCAAACATTGTGACAGAGCTACAGGCACCACAGTACCATTAGATTCCTAATATGACAAATGAGTAACAAATGAACATTACACAGCAATACTCAAAACACAAAAATCACTCTTGAGCAGAGTTTCAATAAAATGAAGTGAACATTTTATTACGGTTACCACAGCAATACCAACAAGTGAGATCACCATTTGGTGCATGAACTGGTGAGGAACAGGAATTTTTGGTCGATAGGGCCCTCAAGAAATCTGCTAAATGTAAGTCGGCCATCATCAAAGCAAAACTGAATTTATCACACATAATATAGTTAAACTATACCAGAAATGTTTGGCAATTAATCACACACTTGCACAAATGAGGTACGTATAATTGATAAATTTGGGCACATTGTAGCTTTTTCCAGCTTCAGTATCGCTTTAACACCGTAAGTAGTACAGGGAGAAGTTTGTTTAGCAAATAAGGATTTTTTGTCAAATATCTCCAGTATAGCTTTTTCAAAACAATGTTTTCAGCTTTTTAAAGATTGAACTAGCATCACATGGTGACATATGAAATTGTTGTAGTGTTTAAAATACTCCAACAATAGGTCATGCATTTACCTTTTGAAACTGGCCATGCATTTTGTCAAATAACAATGAAAAAACAATGATAGTACTTTAAAAGACCCACTGGCTACATAATCACTTACAGCGACGTTTGTGGATCTGCAGCAAGGTGTTGGTGCTATCTTGTTCGCAGCACTTTCTCAGGTGTACATCTTGGAATGAACAGCAGCATGAAAGCTATAATACCAGCAGTTCTAGTTATGCAGTTGACTGCTAAGGTTGTGTAGAAACAAACAAATCTTCTGTGCTACACTAAAACTCCACATATTCAGTCATTCTGCACACTAAGACACTTGTCTATGAAATACGTACACTGCTGGGTGTAGGCTGTGGGATGAGCTCTCAAATGAGCCACGTGAGCTGAATCCTCCCAGCATACACTGTACACTAAAATTCCTAGGCTGCGACGATGACCAAGAACTTCTTCAATATCTCCATATGGGATAATCTCATCACTCTTTGAGTACAAATAAAGCTGTGGCCAACGTGCTTTGTCATTCTTCATAGCTTCATAAAATCTGTGTACAGTATCCTTCTTTTTGAAAAGGGACACGACAGTATCAAAGGCACGGAATAGAGTCAGGTATATTACCAGGAGTAGAGCAAGGAAATATCGAACAAGAATATTATAGGTTTTAATCACACTCATGTAAGCTCTTGCAGCTGACCCTAGGCGTCGATATCCAGGGCAACTATCAAAGACACATCCCTTCACATGTATCATAGAAAACTGGCTGTCCTGGTGAAGAAACTCAGTAATTGATCTGTACACAAATCCACCTCCATTACTAAATACATGGAAGAAAATTGGATTGTCCTCCAAGCCCAACTCTGGGATAAGTTCCAAAATTTTTCTAGCTATCGTTTCTGTTTTGCGTGGGTTTAGGAAAATAGCTTCTGGTGGAGCAGTATAGCGTATGGTGATACAGCTGTGAAAAAGAAAGAAAATACAGTGCAATGAAGATAAAAAATTTTTTATACACATTTTACTGTGTACAATGTAAATTTATCTGAAAGAAAGTTTTATATTACATCAAACAACTCCCTTCTATAGATTATACCACAAAATTGCCAAAGGATGCAATCATGCCAAAAATTTAAGCAGTTCAAAAATACAAATCTAAGTTACAATAAACCAATCATGCCTGGAACTACTGTAGAGCTGACAAAAGCCTTCATAAAGAAATAGAGAAATACTTGGATTCAAAATCATAAAAGATCATAATATTTATTGCTCAAACTGCTCAAAACTGAACATGAAGTCTGTTTAATGGGTTACTTTAGGCTTTGCAAGGCATTAGTGCCGTTCTATAATATTACACAACACTATCATATGACAAAATATTCAAAAATAATGTGTGTTCACTTAAATACTAGTTTTATAATAAAACAAAGCCACTCTTTTCATGCTTTTGAACAACTGGACCAGGCCATGCTAAATACTCCACCAGGCTTATCAAAATTTCACACGGAACATTCTGGCCATTATTTTTTTTGACATAGTAGGGGATTCTGTAAATGCAAATATCATGTAAAAAATGACATTTTATGACTCTGACATTTGAGCCATGTTTCCCAGCTGTAAATAACTTTACGTGCATATCTTATCTGCATTGACAGCCAGTACTGTGATGGTTATTTACTGTCTGTAACTTTAAAGGACAAGACAGCACCTGGCTAAAAAATATTTCAATAAAAAGCAGGATACTCAAGCTTTCTAAAAAGTATCATATTTTATTATTTTAATGAGATTTTACCAAATAACATCTAAAACAAAATGCAATACTGCACAAATGGCTGAGGTGAGGCGAGGCAGCCATCTTGAGAATATTATCCAATCAAACATTTTGCTATCAAATTGCAAGACCTAAGCTGTGACAAAGTCTTTACCCATTCACCCCATGAAGTGACATATGATAATAAAACTCCTGCAAAAGATATCATTTTGAGATCGTTAAAACGATTCAGCTAGATGTGGCCATGGCGCCATTTCAAAAAGTGTTGTGGGGCAGGTCTGTATCATTTTCAGACCGCCACAAATTATGTCAGACAGTAGCATACTGCCTTGGCCCAAACTGCATTCACCTCACTAAATACATATTTTGTCATTCATCTTAGCACTTAGTCAGCAGTTTCTAAATAACAAATATCTGAGTCAGTGCAAAATTCACTTGGGATGCTGAATGTTAATGGGAATGAGAAGACTGCATCTCACCCGACAACACTTAAAATTAATTGAAAATCTGATGATATAATTTTTTTCCCTGAATTTATTACAACTGAAGAATTTAAATTTTGTTCCTTTGTCTTTCTTGCATACAAGAAATGTCTTCAGTAAAATACAGTACAGTAAAATTATTGAAACATCGAGTCCAAGCCGAGGCACTTTCTCTGATGTCTGCAATAACCAGGTAAGCACTGCTTTCATCTTAAAAGGCACCACTACAAAACTGAAACATGAAATCCATCGACAGGCGAATGCCAAGATCAGCCTTGCTGGTACTTATTTGGATTTATTTCCATGTGTTCCAAAACTGAGCATGAATCCTACTGTAATTTTGTAAGCATTTAACGAGGGTCAAAATCACCAGCACAACCCCTTCGGAGGCTACGACTGGAACCAGGAATACACTGGCTGTGCATATGCAGGTAGGCTATTGAAACAGGGTCGCTGGAGTTCCGTGTAAAGGATATAGTAGGCTTGCTGTATCAACAGTTCAAGTACTGGAAAAAATATTCTTCCAGTATGTCCAATTTCTAAGAAAACTATATTTATCATTTGGGCCTTCGTCACCGAAGTCCACAACTTTTATCTGTCATAGGCTACTGCTTAGACTATTATCCAGAAAACACCTTCGCCGTTGAGAGCAAGAGTAAACATTACATCACCTTGCCCTCGATAACGGAGACATCGTGAAGCTGTGTCAAGACGAAGTTTCATTAAACATTTACTGCTTTAAAAAAATCTAAAAACATATTTGATGCTAGTTTACGATAGTCTGAATGGTAGTCTTTTCAGTGGACGTAAACATTAGTCATGTGCTGTCTTCGACTTTACATGCACATACAGCACATGAATAAAATGTGTGGTTGTTATTAAAAATGGGTCAATGATTGACAAGTTATAAACAAACTACATGTATCTATCATCTTTATTCTTGACTACATCACAAAACGCCAATCAAATAAATTTAAAAAATAAATCTTAATGAGCAGCATAAGGTACAGGTTAAACAAGGGAATGAAAATGCATGAAAAAAAGACTGCTATAACTATCTGTGGACGAACTAACAGTAACAATCAATCACATTTCAATATTTTGTTATCTACAGCTCTCCGGAGCTGTACATAAGTACACGACTGTTGGATGAGGAATCCAAATATTCTTTAACTAACCAACAATCAGTGTAATTGGACAAGACTTTCGATCAGACACCTGTTTTAGTTGCCATCTTACCCTTTTTTATCATACATGTCACTGTACTTCGACAAATATTTGTCCTTGCACCCAGCCCATCCAAGTAAGATTACTACCGGTTCTTTTTCTCCAGCATTTCTTCCATCTCCACCGTACAGCGCCGCGCCATTTACGTCGTCTTCACAAGATTCAGGCTCATCCACAGGGGCCAGCGTTGAAGAGTGAATGAGTTGGATATTGGGTTGGGGTTGGGATTTAACGTCGTACTCCAGCGTTGAAGATGTTGGCGACGGAAAAGTAATATGGTACTCTAGGTCGTCGTCGGCCATTTTCTAGAATTATCCCCACTTTGATAAAACAACACACTAAACCAATGTTATACGCTTTGTTGTCATTCGTTGACTTGTACGAACACGAAAGTTAAATCCGGACCCGGGACTGTTTAACTGTTAGTTTTCGGCTGCTAACAGTTGTAAACTTCCGGTAGCTTGGTTCCTGCGGGGAATTCAGTTAACATCGGTGATTGGCTGACTGGAATATCTTCAGCCAATCGTCGCCAGTTTACCATATCAATGCGGCTGTGGGCCAGTGGCAACATGACAACAAATTAAACGACGAAAGGAGACAACGTGTTCAGTATCTTCAAAGATCATTTGAGCTCCATACATTTCTTATGTAACATAGATTCCCAGTTTTTTCAAGCAATATAACAGAACTGATTTTAAAATGGGCTCTGCAAAGCAGCAAACATCAATTTCCCGCATAATGAATTTGCTGAGTGAATGGGATAAAGGATCAAAATCAGTGCGCAAGAACATATTGTTGGATTTCATCGCCCAAAATCAGAATAAAACTGGACCGGACTTGGAGATGGAATTTGCACAGGCCGCCAGTCTCTTCCTTACCAGGCTGACTGCATGGCTTCGACTATCGTATCCTTTTTAGAGATGCCAATGACACCAAAACCAAATGGGTTATCAGGGCGGATGATAGAATGGAATCTATGTGGCAAGGTACTTGAATGATTGACATACCGGCATATAGGCCTAAATTTGAAAAAATACATGCAATGAATAATTCACCAGTGTATATTAATCAAACTTCTGCATTTACTTGTCAGAGATGTTTATCGCCGTAGATGCTCACTTTTGTATAGGCCTATTTCTTTTGGCATTGTTCATCGATCTAATGAAATGATCTCTGTTAATGATAAAATTTAAATTTGTGCTAGGGTAGATTTCATGTGCCTGTGAAGATACAGTAAATGTGGCTTACCATCAACCTGACACATTAGAAACAGTTATTCCCCGTAACCCTCCCAACACTTCATGTTGATCGATTTCATAGTTACATTCTGCACCTATAGCAAAGCCCTGTAACCAGGGTAACCACATATCCAGGAGCAGAACTGACAGAAGACAGTGCTCTATCTGGGAACTTGAAATAAGAGAAGAAGTTGAACTTGCTGAAATGTGAAATGATATTTAATTTGGAGTGATATGTAATTTTGACAGCTTAGGATTTTATCACTCTCCTGCTCTAGGACCCTAAGCATTGTAAAGGAATAAATGGACAAGTCGGGAAAGTTAGCTATTGTCTCTTTTCTGAAACTTTATGAGGCATCCTACTGTGGTGAATAGGTTATGACTATGCCGGTACCAGAACAAGGATCAAAACGCAAACATAGTCATCCAGGTTTAAGGTGTTTACAGGTTTACTATCAACTGGAAATAACACCAGTTATTATGTTAACTGTTAAAGTAAAATTTAGCCCTGAAAGATTCCAACTCCTTTTCTTAAGCTAGGCCAGTATCAGAAAGGGAGCTGAGGGACACATAATTAAGGTAGAGGGTTCAATCCCAGCCTTGGAGAAGGAATCTGTGGATTCCCAGTACTCACTATTAATGGGAAATTGGTGATATTAGGCTGTTTATGATGTTTGCATGGCTGTTTACATAGTCTAATATTTGTTGAAAACCACTTGTCTTCCACCAGTGTAGTGTATATATATATATATATATATATATGTATGTGTGTGTGTGTGTGTGTGTGTGTGGGTGTGGGTGTAAGTCAGTTGCTAGTGAAAAATTCTTCACTACGGCATAGAAGTACAGTCAAGTAAATGAATAAAGTATAGGCAGGCTTAATGCTTTCAAAATGCAAAAAATGTACATGTATATTAAATCATGGCATATGATTGTCATGATTTATCAAGATGTTTAATATGATACATGTTTCTGTATGGTTTGATTCATCCTTATGTTAACGTAACAGTTGCAGGTTAAGTACATGTATATTTCTAAATATGCATCTGTTTTCCTTGACGAACCCAAGATATATGCTGGGAACTTGCTTGAAAGAACAGCTGCAAGCGATTTCCATCTTCCTGTCAGCATCTAGTGGGTAAGAACTGTAAACATTCATATCATCACATGTATAAGGTATCATTTGGAAATGTTTTGATGTTGTCCAGGTTACAAATACGTTATTCGATTTACACTATTTACATTTTGTTTTAAGACAAACCAATAATTGAAAATGTTGTACACAGTGACATTTAAACTTATCTGTAGACATGCGACTTTTTGGTTCACCAGGCCATATATTTATACCCTCTTCAACGCAGTTAGCGGGGTATACTGGAATCACTCTGTCTGCGTGCGTGTCTCTAGACACAATTTTGTCCATGCATGTCCTCCTAAACTACTGGGCTGATTTCTATCAAACTTACCATACATCTTGCCTATCATGTGAACTTGTGCTTGCTTAAGTTTAATGGAAATTAGGTAATTATCTCTGTAGTTTCCCCCATTTAGGACTTTGCAGATTTTGTCCTTCGTCTCCTCCCAAACTACTGCACCAATTTTGATGAAACCTAAAGGTCATGCCTTAAGCCTTTATATACATAACTTAAGGAACTAGTACTTCATCTCTGCATTAATTCCATATTTATGCAGTTTATTCACATATTCTGACTACTTGTCGACATATTGCGTTTTAAAGACTGCCCCCTCCTTTATGGTCGCTTAATTGCCCATATTGTTTTTTTCCATAAGAATCAAGATTACTCTTGTAGCATCATAGCTTGACTACTTGGTGTTTGTAAACTGCATTTTGGTTTCAGATTACTCCACTTGTTTACAGAGAATATCTATCTTGTTTGGCCTTTAGCATGTATACATGTCCAACTTTTTTTTAAGAAGTAATTGGTGTTTGGGATGACCTTTAATTACCATGTATGTTGTCTATCATCTGAACTTGTGCATGCTAAAGATTAGTGGTAACCGGGTTAATTATCTTCATAATTACCCCCATTTAGGACTCTGCGTAACAGTGCTTTTCCATTTATTCAGATTTTGTCCATGCATCTCCTCCCAAACTACTGAGCAAATTTTGATGAACCTTACCATATATCTTGTGTATCACCTGAACTCATGCATGCTTAAGGAATTTGCGTAATTATAGTGCTTTGCCATTTATTCAGATTTTGTGCATACAACTCTTCCTAAAATACTGAATCTATTTCCATGAGATTTAGCATACATGTACATATTCCCAATGATCTAAACATTTCTCCATTCAAAGTGGATGTACATGTACCAGTAGTGCAAGCAGTGCACACCATGAATGGCCCATGAAACCATCTATACGAAGCCAAACTAAGCAACATGACATCCTCTCATTTCTTTTAAGGTTTTCTGAGTTTTTTCTCTTTTATGTTTGGAAATGTTGGGGGATGGAAGGAGGGTTTTCCAAACATCTGGATTCTAGTTTATAAAATGTAATATGTACTACTTTGCTAAATAAACCAATCATGAAACACTGAATTGAATATTTTCAGGACAGAAATTGATAATGTTTTGTAACTTTGGTTTTAGACATCGCTTCATGGCGGAATTTCTTGAGGTTGGAGGCATCCTGACTCTCTTGGAAATAGTTGGCCTAAAGCAAGCCAAAGAGGTTGATAAGGTCGAGTCCCTAATCTGTCTGCAGAGCATAGCAGGAGCTGGAAGAAAGTATAAAGAACTGATCTGTGAAAGTTATGGTAAGTTAAAATTCACTTAAATGAGTGCCCTTGCCCCATTGCAGGGTTGAAGGTCTTCATTGTGTTATCATTTAGTTGTAGTTATTGATTAGTTGAACCATAGGGAGCAGGCATTGGTTGAGTGGTAAGGTGCTTGCCTCTCAATTGCTGTAAGGCACAGTAAGTGGGTTAAAACGTGGTCTTGGACAGGGAATTTATAGATTCCTCCTCTCTCATTGTTGGTTAGCATTGGTGACAATAAGGGGTAAAGGTGCTTGCAAATGAGGGAAATCTCATGTGGGAAAGATCCCCAGTAGCTTGCCAAATCTCAATGGGTTATCCAAGCGCTCCAGCCATATAAGGAACTGCTGTTGTATAAGTAAGAAATTGTTGTGTATGGCATTGAACAACAATCAGAGAAATAAACAGTATGTAAGTGAATTGATGTGGCCCTAATTCCTCCACCTTTTTACATAAAGAGCAATTTACAGTGCAATATATGCACATTTTTAATTCAATTTTGGAGACAAATCTACATTGATTGGATTGGCCAGTTTCAGGGCTTCACAGAAGAATGCTTTCAGAGTATATGCTTGAATAAACACTCTGCAAACATGCGAATAAGGTTGAAGAATTACAGGAAGTCTTAGTTTTTTTAAGTACATGCAGTTGGAAATTCATCATTTGCTGGAAAATACATGTATTTTGTTAATTTCTGTTTTCTCTGTAGGTATTCGGGCAGTAGCTGAGTGCTTGGCAAAATCCAAATCTGAGGAAACTCAAGATGCTTGCCGAAACCTGCTGTTATTATTGGCCCAAGGCAATCCCAAATTTCAGACACAAGTTTATAAAGGATTAATTGCCCTTCTACCATGTACTTCTCCAAAAGCCCAACAAATGGCAGCACAGTCCTTAAGAACAATTCAGGTAAATTTATTGGTGCTGTTCTAAGTAATTTTAAAAGTCAGACAGTTGAGGATAATGTCTTTAGCCATAAAAGTTTAAACAGTATCAATTGACCTTGCTCTAGTTCTTCATTTTGAAGACAGAACATGAGGTTGAAGACATGTTTTAAATGTTATTTAAACAGGAACTTCAAATGAATTTGTCATAAATTTAATTATTTATTTGATAAAATACATGTATATGAATAGATCACTTGCATGCATGTACATGTATAATACATGTAAATGTATATGAGGGCAGTTAGGTTTATGGAAACCACC
The DNA here is from genome assembly GCF_032854445.1 of Liolophura sinensis. Taxonomy (NCBI): domain Eukaryota; kingdom Metazoa; phylum Mollusca; class Polyplacophora; order Chitonida; family Chitonidae; genus Liolophura; species Liolophura sinensis. Next base: position 37,170,235 of record NC_088301.1, read on the forward strand.
ACACCTCACCAGCACAATGAATTTTTAGTTTTTCCCCTCTTGTTTCCTTGTGAGACCATGCTGATAAAAGTGATTGAAGATGCTTTGTGTGGCCGTTTGTTGTTATATTGGTTGACACTTAATTGTCTTCAGCATATACTGTGTGCAGACCTGTACTCCACACATGGGAAAGTTGAACAGTTTTCCCTCAGGCATTCCAGTTTCACCCACCCCTAAACCTGCCTGTTGGTTTATAACTATATGTATAAGTGAAAAGCTCTTGAATGGCATTTAACAACAATGAAAAATCCCCCCCCCACCAAAAAATAATAAAACCTCTCTCAGTATCTACATGTATGATGTATGCCATAGCCTACCAAGCTACAGGTAGAACCTGGGATATAGTACCTGTACTATTTCCCAGGTAGAAGTGATTCTACTTAAAGCACAAAGATAGTGGTCGGGGTCTTTAATACTGATCAGTCTGATCAATATTGGTTAGCCATGAGCTCATGTAAGTTGTAGGTATTATTATGGTTCAAATTGTTATTGTATTTTTTTTTCTAGCCAACGATAGAGACAGCTCACAGTGGTATTGTGGAACCTGTGCTAAATCTTTTAAAAACATTACATCTTGAAGTGCAGTATGAAGGTGGGTTTGAAAGTACATGATACAGTGTTTCTGTTACTTGAGTGTTTAAAAACAAATTGTTTTTTTTTGTTTTTTTTTTAGAATATGGATATAGAGATGGATTATGGACATTTTGCCAGGCATGGTAATATGCATGTTTAAAACATATAAAGAATGTAAAAAAAGAATAAAAATGCTTTTGAGAAATAAAAGCTTTGAAGAATTTTTGAAGACATAGATTGTTGGGCTATTCCATTGTGTTTGAATTCTTTCCTGTCTTCAGAATACAACCCACTTTCGTGAAAATGTGGGGCTAATGGTATTGGCCGACAGAAAAAAATACTCAACAAGTTCATACTTTTCTAGATTACTTTTTTTCATTGACTGCATGTATTTTCATGTTCAACATATCTACATTGTTCTTTCCAGCCATTGAGCTCATAAAAGAACTGATGAACTATGAAGTGGCAGATGCTGTTATGAAAGGCCTTGTGTGTCTGCTCAAGCCTTCACGGAAGATTTTTTGCTCCAGATGCCAGAGCTCTTATCGGGTAAATCTGTCTGTGCTTGTCTATTTCATATGATACATGTGCATGTACATGGTAGTTCAAAATTTTCCCATCAGTCTCATAGCTTGTAAAAAGAATAGTTTATCTAGTGAAAAGTACATTTAACACAAATATAAGTTTGTATAAATATAATTAAGACATGAAAAAGGAAATGTCATTCCAAAACATCTGGTTGCCTGGTCACAGTGTTCTTAAGTTTGAGTTTAACACTGTTAGACTGAAATAATTTTACATGTTACTACTTTTGCAGATCCAGATGTGCCTAAAATGAACGAGCCTTTGCCAGTGTTCATCCAGCAGGCTGCAGCAGCAAAGACAGTTGGGTATGACATTTTGTTTGCAGCTTAAGGGTTTAACCACCGCTGTAGTGGGGTTTGTTGTGTAATCCGAGAATACTGTCATACAGTCTCGGAATTCGACTGTGCAAGACAAGGTTCAGCGATATCGGGTTACAAAACAAATACCGCTACAAGGGTTAGATTAAGCATTCTCGTGATTTGACTCAGTACGAAACAAGGTTCAGGGGTATGAAGTTAGACAACAAACCACTACAACGGTGGTCAAAATTGCGCATTCTCAGGATTTAACTCAGTACAAAACAAGGTTTAGCAGTATAGGGTTACACAGCAAACACCACGACCAGTCTATTCCCCCGCCCCCCCCCCCCCCCAAACGAACAAAATGTGGCAAGAAAACTGCATATTTTTATGCTGTCATTCTGTTTTACTCCCTCTACAGACGTCATGCATTTTAGACCAATCAACGGCAAGCTTAGGCCATAGCAGTTGACCTAGATACATCAAAGCTGCGTATGAGTAATGCTGTGTCTTATTGGTGCGTTTACTATACATGTATCATGATGTTATATTGCTGACCTCAGATTGGAAAGTCTTGAAACAAATGTTTCTTTTTCAAGGGACATGGCGTCTGGGTGTAAAGTATAAAAAAATGTGAAAACAAAAGCGATATCTATGAACTGTGCGAAATAACTCTTTTATCACTTTAAGAAAATTCCAATAGTTCGCCTTTATATAATTCAGAAAAAAAAATCCATCAAGTAAACGAACTCAAATTATTTTATTTATGGAAATAAACATCGTGAAATGGTATTATTTGGGGATGTAAACGTACCGACCGTGGACACACTCGATGTTGTGTGACTTGATGTTGTTATGTATTATCTGAAACACAGTTCTTGTCGTAACACAATTACCTGATGAACTGCTTCAGTGGCCTGATGGTTAGAGCCTCCATGTCAAAGTCAGGAGACCTTGGATCGACACAGGGTCGGGTCATAGCAAAGACTTTAAAAATGGTACTCGTTGCTCCCTCACTTGGCATTCAGCACTTAGAGGTTAGAGCAAGAGAACATGACTGGTTAGCATGGTGTCAGTATAATGTGACTGGGTGGGTTGTCATGTTTGGTGTCTTTATCATGACACTTTAGTGGCGGCAGCACTTTGGCGGTACAGACTTGCACCACCACAAGAAGACACAGTATGTGTACACACACCTGATGACCCCTTGTCATCATATGATAATGACTGAAAAAATTGTTAGGTAGGGCATTAAACCCCAGGCATACATACATGTATGCAATAACTGATGTGTAAAGAAAGATGTTTTGTGGGTGAATTCGTAAGTGTGGACTTTGAGTGGATACATTATAATGAGTACCGTCTTCTTGCAATGTGCTATAAATATTTTCTTCAGAATTTTGGCCCCGTGAAATCCAATGCATTTGCAGAAAAAACTAATACAGGTATGGATTGTTTTTGGTTCCACAGAAATCATTGTATGGGTATCATATGTCTTGATTATGTTTAAAATGTAACTGAGCCTGACATTTCCGTTGTTGACCAGTGTAACTTTGAATATCATTAACATAAAATTGCATAACATTTGTCAAATTAAGACACAGGTACAATGTCTGCAAAAGTTTTTGACTGAAAAATAATTGATTTTTGTGCTTGGTCAGTGTCTTTTCTGTCATAATTGGCTAGAATTATACTACTTACCGGTCTCAATCAGTGGGTCAAGTTTTTTTCTATATGTACCATAGATTCATTGTGTCAGAAGTGTGTAAATTTTGAAGAAGTATATGTCTTGAATGCCTAAAGGTGTCTTAAAAAAATTGAGCTAGAAAAGTATGAATGCCTATGTACATTTGTCATGGTTTGGGTTCAATCTTGAGCTACAGTATTTATAATGTATATAGCTGGAAATCACAACTCAGCCGCCAAGGCGCAACCTGAAGTGCAGCTTGTCCTGCCTAACTCAGAATGTGTATTATTGGTTAATATCATTTAATATTCATTCTTGTTCCTTCTTTGAATAGTTGAGGGTGACACACAACCTAATGTGTGCCATGGGAAACATGGAAAATGCAGATAGCCAGAGGCAGGCCAGCATTTCATTGGAGGTAAGGATAAATGGAGATTCTTGTCACAAAGTTACAGTCGTTGCATAATGTGGCTATGGAGAGCACTTTGTGAAACTTGTGACTTCATAATTTATGCACTTTCAATATTTTAACAGAATGCAAATTTGGTGAAGTAAAATTTGTCTGAAAATGTTTACCTTTCCAAACTGTCAATCAAGAACATACATTTGACAAGGCATAATGAATACCGTTTCCAATACATCAAGTGAATGTCTCACACATTGCTTACAAATGTTTGTTCCTTCTGTGACGTTTTGTTACAATTGCTTTCACCAAAAAAGAATTGAAAAGTAACGGTGTCACTGGAAGCAATGGTGGGGGATCCATGCATTCCACAATTATTTCCTTAGGTTGTAATGTACATGTAAGATGCAAAAGATATTTCATTTTGTTTTTAGTTGTTTTTGTTGTTGTTGTTGATCTTTATTACAATTCGCTTCATGATTAATATTGTCAAAGACAGTTTATATAAAGTACTGTAATAGTTGTTAGAAATAGTAAGAATCAAGATATTTGATATGTTGTCATCATGTCATGAATAATTATCTGGTGCTTGTATACTTAATGTAAGGTATATAATATGTGTTTAAATGGTGAATATACCACATGAAAACAGACCGTTTACTACTATTAATACCAGCCCTTTGTTTTTGCGGCAGTACTTTTGTCGACTTTCCCAATGGTTGATGATCATGTACGAGGAGCAATGGGAGATGCTCTGTATGACCAGTTCATGGTAGGCAGATTCGTCAACAAGCTTATCAGTTAGGAAAGTAAAATCAGAATAAAGTACTGTTAATTAAGAATATAAAGTAACTCTTAGTTCAGACTGTTTGCTAACATGTGCAAAACTGAAAAACAGATCTAAGTCATTTTATAGTCAACAACAAAATAACTTGGTTCAGTGTGTCTGTTAACATCAGTTTACATGTACATAAAATTCACAGACCTTTTCTACCTTCCTCCACCTGTAAACATAATTCCTGTGTTAAAACACAGGTGGAATTTTCTTCAGTTTTGTACTAAAAAAAGAAATATAAGTATCCAACAAAGCTGTAGCTTATAAAAATATGGAACTCTCGTCCAAAAAACCTTGAAGATTCTGATTGTTCGACCTATTCAAGAAGCATCTGATAAGGTCATTTCTATAGAAAAAGGACACCTGATTTTGTCAAGTTTCTTCCAAGGAAAACCAGATATTTTCTTTTCTGTAAAATACTTTGCTTAATTACCACTTGGCATAATTCACTGGTAGAAGTATGATTAACATATTATCTTATTTCTTTCAAGAACACTATAACCTTGTTTTTATATGTGTAAATGCCAGTACTATTTCATGTACATGATCATGTATTTGCTTTTATAGAGAGCTTCTGTGATGAATGTTTCCTAAACCCATTTAATTCCTTTTGTAAAATGTACCCTCAGAAAATAATACTTCATATGTATACATGTATGTAAATTAAAATAGCATACATAAATGGCTTTTTCAATTTTGCAGTCAAACCCAGAGACACTGTATGTCAGTATGACACAAATCCAGGCTGACGTGCTCGTCTCCAACAAAGTAAACATTCCTAAAGGTAAGGCTTGATTCACAGTTTGTAGATTTTTGCTTTGATATCTACATGTAAGTACTACATAATTATCCAGACTTAACACAGAGCACCAAATTACAAATGTACATGAACTCACAAGGCATGATGGGTATAATGCATAATGCACGTCTTCCATCAGTTGTTATTTTCTTTTTCACAATTATTATTGCAAGTGTAATATTTTTGAGTATAGTGAACATGTCAAATTTAACAAATAACTGTCTACTGCATAATGACTGTCATACACGCTGAGAAAAAAGTAGCGCTGTAGCACTGCAGTTCAATTTTCTTATTTCTTTCCAGTGATAGCCAGAATAGACTGACATAAACAGACCAATGGACAGTGAAGGAGGGTTCTATCTGTGATACTAGAGGTTGACACCATCACCACAAATATTATACAGCCAGCAAGTCAGTTGATCACAGAACATCATTCAGTGTAAAAAAAAGAAATAAATTATATTTGAATTTTATGTACATCATGTTAGAGTTTTCCTCCCAAAGAAAAGTGTATCACCCTGCTGACTTACCTGTGAAGAACACTTCACATACATGCTCAACCCAGACAAAGAAATACTGAGATTACATGCTACATGTATATTTACTGTGGCCTTCCGTCTACTACCTCTGCTAAAAGAGCTTAAAAATCTGATACAGAGGGCTAATTAACGCAATGCAAAATGACAATCAAAACATCATAAGCAGTAACATGCTGTTATTGTAAAGTTACTGTAAATGAAAGAAGCAGGAGGGTGAATATGAACCGAATGTTGCCACACAAATTTGTCAATAGAATTTCTAGTTTTAAGTAAGGGGACAATTTATGGCCCACTTCGTGTGTGACAGGTGACTCCTGGTAATACAGAAGTAGTTTTTATTTCGTTGGAAATGCAAGGTTCATGTACAAAACCTGCTTCTGTTATGTGAATATTTTAGAAGACTCCCCTATAATTCGATCATTGAAAGTTTTTACTCATTTACCAAGGTATTTTTTTTTTCTTTTTCGGCTAGCACTGTGCAATTAACCTTTCATCAATGCAGGTGCAGTGAGTTAAAGTCCAGAGTTTCCGGTTCCGGTGATATGTAGCAAGGTCTCCTACTGGAGAACTATTGATGGTTGTGGGCTTTGCTTGGTTTCCTCCCGCCATATTGATGGCCGTCGTTGTATAAGTGAAATACTCTTGAGTACCAGTACAGCTTAAAACAGCAATCAAATAAATAAATAAACAACAAGATATTTTTCTCCCACTAAGTGTTCATCGGCCAATACGGATTGCATCACTTTGTACTCATTAGAAAACCATGTATCTTTCGACACATCATGTTCGAATCGATTCGAATAGTCTGTCATGGAGGCAGTATGCAAATAGGACTTAAGGTTTATTTGACAGACTCCTTGATTACAATGTACATTTTTCTTGACCTTAATCTAGAAGTCACAAGTTTTTTGTCCAACCAAGGCATTTATTGGCAATTATACATCGAGTAATCATATGTGCATGAGCACAATCATGAGATCATGAGAGTATATTATTCTATGACAGATATGTGACTTGAAATATATGGTTGTCAGGAAAGAGACAAATAACACATAAACACAGATTATGTTTACAACCTGTTCATGGAAATCTGGAACAAAGGTAAAAATCAGGCCCATCACACAAAATCATTAAAATCTGCCTGCACTTTCAAGTGGTTTAATTTAGGCATAAGATTTAACTAAATGTAGCATTTTTAGTCAGGTAAACATAATGTTAGCAGGAATTGGGATAAAATCATGTAGCTGCAGGTGAAGGGCAAGGATGGCTTTAGTTACACATGTCAGACTCAGAAAGTCTGAGCATTGGAAGCGTATAGGCAAAAAGCAAGTCAGAACAGGTAATTAACAGTTTATGGCATATTGAGAGCACCGGATGTGTCAGAGGATTGTAAACTGAGGACACTGTAGGGCAGCTGGTTATGACACAAAAAGAACAGCAGGTGATGACATCAAGCTGATTGCATGTCTTGACATCAGGGGACAACAGACCATGGCATCAAGAGACAGCATGTGATGACATCTAGGAACAGCAGATCATGACATCAGAAGATAGCAGGTCATGGCATCAGAAGACAGCAGATCATGGCGTCAGGGGACAGCATGCGATGACCTCAAGGGGACGGCATGCTATGGCAACAGGCAATAGCAGATCATGACATCAAGGGGACAGTAGGTCATAACATCAAGGGGACAGCAGGTCATGACATGAGGGGACAGCATGTCATGACCACAAGGGGACAGCAGGTCATGACATCAAGAGTAAGCATGCCATGGCATCGGGGGATAACAGATCATGACATCAGGGGGCACCAGGTCATTCATCAAGAGACATATAATTTCCTTTGACATGTCTTGGCATCAGGGGACAGCAGCTCATGTCATCAGGGGACAGCAGATCATGACATCAGGTGACATCGAGACACAGGAGATCATGACATCAATGGGACAGCATGACATGACATCAGGGGAAAGCAGGTCATGGTATCAAGGGGACAGTAAAGGTCATAAAATCAAGATGACAGCGGATCATTACATCAGGAGAGGGCATGTCATTACACCTGGGGACAGAAGATCATGACATCAAGGAGACATCATGACATTGAGATAAGCAGATCATGATATCAATGGGACAGTATGTCATGACATAAGTAGAAAGCAGATCATGGTATCAAGGGGACAGTAAAGGTCATAAAATCAAGATGACAGCAGGTCATTACATCAGGGTACAGCAGGTCATGGCATCAGGGGACAGCAGGTCATGACATCAAGGGAACAGCAGGCAATGACATCAAGAGGACAGCATGTCATGACATCTGGGAACAGAAGGTCATGACATGAAGGGGCTAGCTGGTCATGGCGTCAAGGGGACAGCTTATCATGACATCAAGGGGTTAATAGATCATGGCATCACGACATTATGACATCCAGATACAGCAGATCATGACATCAATGAGACAGCATATCATTACGCCAAGGGGACAACAGATCATTACATAAAGGAGACAGTAGGTCATGACATCAAGGAGATAGCAGGTCATGGCATCAAGGGGACAGCAGGTCATGACATGAGGGGACAGCATGCCATTACATCAGGGGACAACGTGTCACACCATCCAGGAACAGCATGCCATTACATCAAGAGACAGCAGGTCATGACATGGAGGGTCAGCATGTCATTACATCAGGGGACAGCGTGTCACACCATCCAGTAACAGCATGCCATTACATCAAGAGACAGCATGCCATGACATCATGGGACAACAGATCATAATATCAAGGGGACAACATCAAGAGAGGGCATGTCATGACATCAGGGGAGAGCAGATCATGAGATGGGGACAGCATGTCATTACTTCAGGGCATGACATGATATCAAGGGATAGCAGGGAGTGACATTCACGGACAACATGTCTAGGGGCTTAATGAGAAAGAAAATGAGATCAGAGAATAGCAGGCCAAGACATCTGGGCATTACAGGTCATGGCATGAGGACAGAAAGTTGTAACATCAGGATAAAGCAAGGTCATAAGATTAGAGCAGAGAAGAACGTGACAGCAGAGGCTGCAGGTTATGACATCTGTTGGTACAAGGTCGTGACATCAGGAGACCGCATGGTACGTCAGTCATGACATACAGGGATAAGCAATCAGTTTATTGGCATACTCACGGCATTCGTCATGCCTGTTGCCAGAGAGCAGAAAACGTTAACCACCATATCGAATTGTGGAACAATTCACAGAATAATACTTATCTTTAATAGAAAAACCACATGACATAGCATAGTTCAGTTTAACACTCACCAAATCGAAGAACCATATAGATTACTCATTGAAATACTGTTTCCTTCACCTTATTAAGGAGCAAAATCATCGAAAAACTATACTCCTCACCACACCGAAGAACCTTGAACGAAACACTGAATGCTATCTTTGCCACCAGGACAAATTAACAGTTGATAAAGAACCTCCAAACACTTCACTTTTCACTGCTTAGAGAGAACCATAGACAAGCCAATGAAACAAATACTCGCCAAAACGAAGAACCACAGGGCATTCACATATAAATTAAACTTTTTACTGCACTGAGCAACCAATGATTTAAATCAACGTAAAGCTATACATATTACCACAACAAAGAACCATAGATGAAACACTGAAAAACTATCCTTGTCACCACAACGAACTACCATTAATATGGAAAAACTGGATGAAAAACTATACTCGTCATAACGATCAAAAACCATCGATAAATCACTGGAAAACTGTACTCACCACCATAACCAAAAACAATAGAAAAACACTGAAAAACTGTACTCGTCACCACAACGAGAACGAAAGATACATCACTGAAAAACTATATTCATCACCACAACTGAAAACCATAGATGAATCACTGAAAAACTATCCTTGTCACCACAACGAACTACCTTTAATATGGAAAACTGGATGAAAAACTATACTCGTCATAACGATCAAAAAACCATCGATAAATCACTGGAAAACTGTACTCACCACCATAACCAAAAGCAATAGAAAAACACTGAAGAACTGTACTCGTCACCACAACGAGAACGAAAGATACATCACTGAAAAAACTATATTCATCACCACAACCGAAAAACCATAGATAAATCACTGAAAAACTATACCCGTTGCCACAACCAGAACGAAAGAATACCACTGAATAACTATTTCTCGTTACCACAACCAGAACGAAAGATATACCAATGAAAAACTATACTCGTTACTACACTGTACCAACAGAACGAAAAATAAATCACTCAAAAAACTGCACTTGTTCTCATAATAAGAAAAGATAGATATCGTAGACATCCTTGAAAACTATACTCGTAACTTGCTACGTGAATGAAAACAATACAGGTAAATCATCAAGACCTAGTAAAAAACGGACATAAGAAGGCAAAGTACACTACGGATGGACACGTGCAGTGCTAACATCACTGAAATTCAACCCATATGATTCATTTGATCACAGTGCACTTATATGTGTTCAAAGGCTATGAAAGAAATAGGGGCATAAAAGATCAGAAGGAAACGTTAGGAATTAAAATGTTTTATCCGGGATAGAAGAGACGTTGATAGCTTACTTCTTTACATGCTACAGTTAGTGCATGGTAATGCAGTGGGCAACTAATAGCGGAATTCAAGGCTTTGTGATACTGGCATGTGTCGTAGGCCAGGCATGTACGTTGGCCATATGGGGATGGGAATGCCGCGTTAATAGGGATCTACTGTATGGGTATGGATAAGTCTCATAGGTGGGATCTGGTGTTTAAAAGGGGAGGATCGGTTGTATGGGTACGACTTTGTCTTACCGATGGTGATCTGCTGTACGGTTTTGAATCTGTCGGGGAATTGATGGTCTGCTGTTCATAGGTGGAGATTTGCCTTACAGGTATGAATATGTCGTATAGGATGGGATGTGCTATACATCGGTGGGATCTGCCTTACAATTATGAATACGTCGAATCGGTGGGGATCTGCAGTTCATAGGTGGGGATCTGCCTTACAGATATGAATATGTTATCGGTGGGGATCTGCTGTTCATAGGTGAGGATCTGCCTTACAAATATGGATATGTCGTATATTTGGGGATCTGCTGATCGTAGGTGTGTATCTGCCTTACAGATATGAATATGTCGTATAGGATCTGCCTTACAAGTATGAATATGTCATATCGGTGGGGATCTGCTGTTCAAAGGTGGGGATCTGCTGTTCAAAGGTGGGCGTCTGCCTTACAGATATGAATATAACTTATCGGTAGGGATCTGACTTGAATGTTATATGAATGTGTCGTATCGATGGGGGTCTGCTGTTCATAGGTGGGAATCTGACTTACAAGTATGAATATGTCATATTGGTGGGGATCTGCTGTTCGTAGGCGGGGATCTGCCTTACAAGTATGAATATGTCGTATCGGCTGGGATTTGCTGTTCATAGGTGGGGATCTGCCTTAGAGATATGAATATGTTGTATAGGTGAGGATCTGCTGTTCAAAGGAGGGGATCTGCCTTAGAGATATGAATATGTCGTATAGGTAAGGATCTGCAGTACATCCATGGGGTTGTGCCGTTAAAGCGGGGATCTGCCCTACAGCCGAGGATGTGTCCGTGGGCCTGTTTGTTAGGAATCTTTCGTAAACCCGAGTGCGCTGGTATAGGAAGTAGGTGTGGAGGGTTATGAATAAGAGCGTAGAAAGAGGAGATCGATAGGATGAATAGTAGGAAAGATTTAAAATTATACCTGATACACAGAGCATTTTATCGCTCTGACTGCTGTGCACTGACATATTTAAATTCCATCCTCGCCCTGCTGCAGGAAGACACTCCTCAATACAGCGCATCGGCATTATATGCATAATCTGGTACAAAGCTAAGAAGGAAGCAGTAATATAAACAATTCCTGCATATAGATGCCAAGGTGAAATTCATTATGTTACCTCATGACGATTATATAAAACTTTTCTTTACTTATTTGTTCAGCGGGTTAATGTTTTAACTGTAACTATACTTCTAAACTGCCAAAATGTGTTCGCTTTTATAATATTTTCTCCATGACTAGAGAGGAACTTATTTATAGAATTTCATACGTTTTAAACAGATAACTTTTAATGCGGAATTTTTAGGAGTTTATTCTGATGTCTTGGTTGGTAGGCTAATCCTTTTGCATGTTGTTAATGACTGCGGCGTCCGCAAACACAGCAGCCAAACACGTTGGACAAAAATCGTCGGAAGCGGGATTTCTTGGAGGCTTTTTTTTCCGCACCTGAAAAAGGTTTAATTAAATTTTATGTTATCAGGATACGTCTGCTTGTGGTATGGCCTACACTGCACAAGCATTTCTTGCCTTGTATTATAATTTTCTGCCCATATTCCATTAAACCATTTTGGCTCCAGTATATCTGAGATGTTTGTCCATGTAATGATCGGCTGAATATTTCGAACGAAGCCGAAGGGCATACATCATTGCTTATTTCAATTCATGTAAAATATGTCAACTATATACTGGTTATGTTGTCAACTTACGTTTTGTTTCGGACTCTTTTGCTGGCAGATCAGCTGTAACCGACTGAACTTTAGTCTTGTTACGGCTTTGTTCATCCTATGTACAAACAAGACATTGAAAATAATGTTCTGCTATCTATCTATCTATCTATCTATCTATCTATCTGTCTATCTATCTATCTATCTATCTATCTATCTATCTATCTATATATATATATATATATATATATATATATATATATATATATATATATATATATATATATATATATATATAGACTTGACATTTTGGTTGACAGTTTTTGTGCCTTCATTAAACTGAGAAAGGAACTTGCAGAGGGTGAACCTTACATATATATATATATATATTTACAACCCTGCTGTAAGCTTATACACTTTGTAAACTATCGTCAATGATCTGCATGGTTTTATTCTCCATGTTCTAGACATTGGTATTACTACATTTTTTCACTCGACAATGTTCTGAGGCAGAATGGGTATATTCTGGATACAGCTCTTATAATATTGTATCGAACCTTCGAGAATTTCTTTGCGTTGTCAACGGTAATGTTGTCGGCCCGGTCTGCTGACAACACGGTAGGGGAAACAGGCTGATGTGGTTCGACGTCGAAACAAGCAGCAATGAATTTAGGCTGAAGGGCCACAGTGTCGGTTAAAATCCCAAACACCAAATCTTGAATGTCTGATTCTAAAGAACAAAACAGTTCTCGTGTTACCGCCAACGTCAGTCACATATTATACTTGTTTCATTAATCGCGGGAATGTTTCCTTATTCGAAGGGTATTGTCAAATGTAACTGTGTGAAGTGTATGACTACTAACAATATAAAGCATAAATTTTCTTGAAATTATTTTTATCTCATGTACTGCTGACAGTCATTATCAGTCGATGTCACTACCACTTGTAAAGACCTACGTGTGGTGGTGTCCATCAATAATTCATCGGATGTTAACCACGTGGCCGTGGCGAAGGTTAGGTCTGTAGAGTCGCTATTAGCAATGGTCCATCTGGAGAAAACTGTTTTAGTGCAGCCCTGTAAAGTGGTGAGAAACAAAACATCGTCATACACAGAGACGTATAATTTAATGGGGCATGTTAGTAAGAGTGAAGCAGGGCATGTATTTCAAGGCATAACCATTTTTAGACTGAAGTTGAACCTGTGTTTTTGTCGCTTGATCGAAGTTTTTGTGTAATCTAATAGTTTGTGTAAAGACAGGCGCCTTTAAATTATTGCCTAAAATGATAGCACTGTGTTATATAGATCACCTCTTACTTTATTATTTTCTTATTTTGTAAATCTCTAAACGGACAAAAAATATGTCAGCAAGAGAGATTGATGAGTCTATTTAAGATGGTAAGCGTTACCAGGATTCTAAGAAACTGAAAAAGTCATGACAATGACTAGCGAGAAGCAAAGCTGAAATTCAAGGGTCAATCATCCATATACGTACCTGGAGGTTGACCGACTCGTAAAAGCTCAGCCGCGTATCCATGTTCTTCATCGTTCTTGCCTTTCTTAGTATAGCGTTCTTGTACTCATGCACGGCTATCTCTTAATAACAAATTCAGCAATTGACTTATACGGGTAATCACTCTAAACTGGAAAAATGCATATCTTAAGTTTTGTTATGGGCCCAGTTTCATGAGGCGCACTTAACTAAGTAAGCCCTTAACTTCCATGACAACATATCTTGTAGAAATATAAAGTGCACTTAGCTAAGGGCTATTTAACACTAAGTATGCTTCATGAATATTGCCCCTGATTTTGCTATCTACGTGAAAATGTTCAGGAAGATTTATTGAAAAAAACTTAAAAGAACCTCCAATAGGTTATTGTAATATCCACCTTTACTTGTCTTATATTAGAGCTGCCATACATAATTCATCTACGTTTCTTTGGTTACGCGAGAGACAATTTTGCTAAACTGATAAATATACTAAAAGAATAGAAAGCCTGTTTATATCGACTTACGATCGTCTTCGCTTAAATCCTGGTAAGCCTGCGATCTGTTCCTGTTTAACAAGGTGACCATGGCATCCGGTGACCTCACAAATACTTCGACCAAGTAGCCTGAAGTGTTCATGCGAGTAAACACAAATATAACTAATCTGACATCTTGGAAATTGACTCAGTTATTTATATGTACTAAAAATATACAAACACGTTTAAATGATTTATTTCATTCGTACTTTACACCGAGCTCAAGAACTATAATAGGCCTGTATCAAGGAAATAAGGTTTATGGCCGAATTAAACCAGATCCCAACGTGCGACATCATTGGTTAAGACATAGAGGTCTCCACTAAAGCAGCAAAGGTTATATATACAGCTTTTTGTTTGAGACTCAGACATGGGTTATGCCAACTACTCTCAAGACAAACTTTTGAACATCTCCATCCACGTGGGAGTAAATGATATTTAGTTGACGGACGCTCACAAAGTTCTTTAAGATAATTTTAATATTTACGTAAATAACAAATCCTCGATCGTTACAACTTATACCAGCATATGCTTTTTTAAAACCAGGCGACAGACGTGCTCGATCCATCGCATTCAAAATGCGGTACATAATAAGAACAAGAGACCACTGCTGAAAGAACTATTAAACACCTAGCAAACAGACTATGCAACACAGAAATCTATAACTGCCCTATACTTTTCGTGTTTGTAAAATACTACAATTGGCAATACAAACTGTTCTATTCGAATGAATTTTACTTACTGTAGCTGTGGTTTTCTTCGTCATTTTCCAACATACTGATTCTGTAGAACACCTCTTTTATGTGATCCTGCAGCGAGGGTAATTGCATGATGTTTAAAGGAGGCCAATGTTAACTCACACAGGTACTAACAAAATGATCCTACATCTTCAAAAACCAATTTTTAAGTGTATATATTATCCAATGACAGGATTGTGAATGCTAGTCAAATAAGATTCAGTCGTTCTTTATATTTTGGACGTTTACTCATGTGTCTGTCTAGAATTCCCCCGTTGAGACGTTTTAGAGTTGTATGGTCATCTGAGTTCACACAGGGGGTCAAAGGTCCCTATGTAGTATAAAAATATTCCTTGTAGAAGAAATGGAGCGGAAGAGACAATTTGTTTATCGCCCTGCTCTGTGTCGGGTAGCTCCTCTAACATGTGTACATGCCCATAAATGTATTTTTACCGCAATTTCTGTTGGCGATGGTTCACCGCTCTGTGATTGTACAGAACTGACATCAGGATCTCTCACGCGGACTTCCAGGACCCCCGTCTTCGGCGTCTCAAAGAACTTCTGGAGGAAGAAGATCGGGGGTCCATAAACAGTGCTCTGTTCCAACAGGCTAAGGTTGAAGACGGGCTCTTCAGATTCCTCGTCAGAGCTGCCCCTCTGTTCAAGAAAGAATTGCATGTATGCCATAAAACTTGAAATGGTAATAAACGACGTATGTGTTGGAGGTACACAATTTTCACAAATTGGGAATGAAGTACTGAACTATCCGTGTAAGCATTGTGAAAAACTTTAAAGAATGAAAAAACTGTTTGTCAAATGCCCAATTTTTAGGCCTACCTTCTGTGGCTGATCTGATCTTGTCCCCTCTTCGAACGTCTTTGTAAGGTCTTCTGGCGGGCGGGGCGGGGGGGAATAGGGTAAGATATTCATGAATGCTATAGGCTGAGTATATCTTATATACATGTTGAAGATCTTAATTTGACATCAAAATAAGTAAGACTATATCGAAACACCACGCTACATTGCATCACCACCCAGACCATATAATGAACTGTCTAATAGAGTTATGTATTTTTATGATTTTTCACAAACTACAAACAGATATTTGATAACTAAAACTATTAAAACTGAAGCCAGCGGTGAAGTAAAACAACTACTGATATTTTCTTTGTTCTCTTTCAATTGATTTCTCTTCCGCAAAAATATAAGGAGCAATATGCACTGTAGCTGAATTACAAAGTTCGCTATTTGAATATTCAGACATCTTTATATATAGATTCGATGAGATTACAGTAACCTACGTCTGATACTCTATAATTACCTGATATATAGATACCGGAAAAGTGCCTGCACATGTTTATATTAACGATCAACATGCTTCTTCAGTTATCCTTATTACAAGAACATCTACCGGTAACTCACCTACAGATTGGCTCTTATATGTGTTGTAACACAAAGCCACGTAATCCATTGCCTGGTTGTCATTTACAATCCTGACCATATCTCCATCACTCTTATAATGGCCTTCTTCGGCAAATTTAACACTGTCCAATTTCTCAATGTCTACGTCCCAAATTTCCTTCCCGGCATCGCCCTTGTCCTCAGACATTGTGAACAATCTGACATGAACTGGAGAAAAAGTATAGTTTTTGTTGTAGCCTTAAATTCTCATCTTAGCGATTAGAGCGCAGTTTCTTAAGAAGGAAGGAAAAAGTTACCGTAATTAATACGAAATGTACAGGCAACATACAATATAAAACAACTTTTTTAACTGAAAAGAAACCTCAAAACCTGCTTGCTTATAAATGAAATATGGTGTAATTTGGGATTCAAATGTTTTTCTATACGAACTGCCATAAAAGACAAAATATTTGTATTTGATATTTCAATTTACCACACAACAGAGCAGGTAGCCATTTTCCTTCTTATACACATTTTAGTGGTTAGCAACCAAGAACCTCATAATCTAGCATATCCATAAGCTCACCACGATGAAGTATGGTATTATGATGATGCAGGAAAGTTTCAGTGTTCTTTTGGCATCAGTTATACCGTGGCTTGTGGTGTGCAGAATGTACATATGTGTACGGTTCCATTTATGGCAGTTCGAGGTTAGGCTATATCTTTTTGAGGCCTGGCCTTATTACACTTTTTTGTTCACGCCTGCTTGTAAATTGGTTGCATGGCTATACGTCTTTGCTTACACCTGCATATAAACTGGTTGCATGCTTACACTTTTTTGCTCACGCCTGCATGTAAATTAGTTGCGCGATTACACTTTTTGCTCACGTTTGCTTGTAAATTGGTTGCATGGTTATACTTTTTTGATTACACCGGCATGTAAAGTGGTTGCTTGGTTATACATTTTGTTAATCTTTCTCTGTGTGTATACAGTGTAAAGTACATGTATGTATGTTGGTGCCTGTGGATACATATATGTATGTTCAGGGTGTAAGAGCTGGGTTATGCTGTTTTGTTCACCAACCTAGCCTTATCTACACCATAACGTTCATTTATTTATTTGATTGGTGTTTTACACCGTATTCAAGAATATTTCACTCATACGACGGCGGCCATCATTATGGCGAGAGGAAATCGTGCACAGCCAGAGGGAAACCCACGCGCATCCTCAGTTGCTGCCAGACATTTCCACATACGGCCGGTGAGGAAGCCAGCATTTAACGTTCATTTGAGAGCTAGGGCTAAAACAATTGGTATCAAACTATGCGTCGACACAGACATTCGTGTACCTGCCGTCAACCAAAATCGACGTTCGGGGTAAATAATCGAAATTCCCAAAACCACGTTTATCACAAACCACCAAAGAATTAATAATGTATATAAAGTAAGAAATCGTAAAGAAATCATGTTAAGACATAAGAAATGTTCTGTTGAACACCTAAACAATTAGCGATCGAATTCTTTGTGACGAATAGCATAGTACAGAGGATGGAGAAATGTCCTATGACGGTGCGTGTATTTGAGCGTCTAGTAATTTAGTGACACAGTCAGAGTTTTTAAGAGATTACACATAGCTGACACCTGATTTTTTTTTGCAACTGCACGATAATACTTACTCCAAAATGACTGTATACCTACTTGTGAGAGACTAGATTCAAGTTTGGTGGTACAGCTTCTTAACTCCACATTAAAGGGAGCTTTACAAGTTAGGCAAATGTTGTGGTAAATCCGTGTGACGGGAAGGTATGGATAAACTTCTCTGTTTAAGAAATAACCGATGCTTCTTAAATTAAATAGTTCCTCCAGAGTGTAGGTACGTACGTTATATATGCACTGTGGTGTTATTACAGCTGAAGTCATTATTATCTAATTCATTATTGATCTTTTACCTGTCTGAGTCGCTGTTACCCACTGATGGGATGACATCTATATGAACAATCATGTCACGTGAAAGACGTCGTCATCGCAACAACACATATGACGCCGAAAGATTTTCGGCCGTTTCCGACATTCCTGTAAACAAGCTCGGGTTTTTCCGTGGCGTCAGGCTCCCAGCTCTTTAATAAATATTCAATAACCCTCGACCATTTTCGTATTACCTATAAAGAAGACGATCAAAGAATATAATATCATGTTTTACTCCCTCTCATGTTTTACTGGCGCGCGTGCGAAACACTCGTCCGATGATGTAAATAGAACGGACGAGTATTTTGAAATGGGATGTTGTTTTCGCTAACAAAAATGAATGGATACCATCAGACGCCAGGTCTTACCAGAGCAACGTCTCGCAACATTGTTAATTTCATTCCATCCCATCTGGACGAAAGTAAGGTGACATGTCCAACGCCCGGGAGCAGGATCATGACGTCATTTTATTGACGTCAAATGTTCCTTACCCAGCTCATCATGTTGACGTCACACTACATGTTACATGTTGACGTAGCGGTGTGAGGCAGCGAGGTAGCGAGTTTATGTTGGCAGCGAGGTAGCGATGCAAGGCCTCGCTACCTCGCTGCTCTCATCGCTACCTCGCCACCTCGTTACTTCGCTACCTCGTTACCTTTTTCCAGTATTAGAAGGGTCGAGGTAGATAGGTAGCGAGATATCCTCTATATCGGCTTAAGACAATTACGTCACAGAAAGACACTTGGCAGCAGTGTTCATTTCACGGCAAAGAATGTGTCATTATCGAAGATTACAAGCAGGCGGGTATCAACGAATGCTTCACAGTTCAAAACACTTCACAGAATTTCAGTAGGCGCATTTGGTGTCTGGTACCCCTTTTTATTAACTTTAGAAAGAATGCTTTTGTCTGGTGTGTATAGTGGTGTTTCCTGCGCCAAAGTATTATGGTTATGTAGTTCAGGTTACATCATGTCAGTGTGTGTGTGCACCCTGCCTTCAAGGGGGGGGGGGGGGGGTCGCCCTGGTCCGTTTTCGCTCTCTTCCTGTTCCTGTTCTGTTGTTGGACTGCGTTTGGTATTGTGCATTGTGAACGAAAATACAGCTCTACCTTACTGATACATGGTCATCGCGCTTGTGGTTTTATCGCTGTAACATCGGGACTCCTCCTACCTCAACTGGCGCTGCTATGGGTGTATAGCGGCAGTTTTATAGTGAATAAGGTGGACGAGATTTTAAAAAATTTAGGTCTCGGTCTACGCCTTCGACCTAAAATAACGTCATCCACCTTAGTGACTATAACACTGCCGCTAGACATCCATCGCAGGAACATTATTTCTTAAATAACCAGTCAAATAAATAAATAAATAAATAAATAAATAATACGTTACATTAAGGACAGACCGACGTTACAGTAGCAACTGGTATACTGTAATAATGTACACCTTACGCTACAAGATTGGAAAGATATGCCGCTTCCCATTATTGTTATTATTAAATGTGGCGTTAAATATGTTTGTCGAGGACTATCTGCATCTGACTGACATGTTTTAGTACACAGTGTAAGATGTGCATGTATTAATTATTCTGAAAAAACTTACGATATCCGCCAAGGGGATTCCATCCTTGTTCGGGTCATACGTTTCTGCATCCCGCATATATTCGCCAGCCAAGTGATGTATAGATCCGATGCTCTTCTTAAGTATATACATATACCTTTGGCTCGGGGAAAAATGAATCCCCAAATTACTTTTACGCCTAATGCGTTAGTACTCTTTTATAATCGTAAATTAGATACATGTGCTAAGTTGGAGTAGAATACACCTATAATCTACCAAAACCTCACAAAACTGAGAATAAATAACCATTTACTAGAAACTGAAAGCGGTCGGTATATTAGACATGCTATACCGAGAGAGCCCCGCCTTTGTCTTCGCCTTAATATCTCAAAATAATATCTGTGATAACTCTACATTACTTTGTGATGGACAATGTCCATGTAATACATATACAAGGAAGAATTTATAAATAGGTAGCCGTCCCTGTAACTTTCGCTCTGTGCTTGCAAGTCTTGTGAGGTGTAGGCCTAATACACCAGAGTACTTGCTAAATTTGTGAATTCGAGTTTTCTGGAACGAACATCCACTTCAAACTAACTAGACTGTTACCATTAATTTTCTACATTTTCTTCATATAATGTTTATTTGTGTATATATTTTTTTTCTTGAATCTTAAACTTGGTCAGGACCAACTTGTATTGTGCCATATTTCACTATCTATACAAGGAAACTTCATTCATCGCGATATGGTCGAAATAATGATAAAACGATCTTAACTCCAAAACCCAAACTAACAAATAAGTAATCTAGAACTGTATACATTTATACCTGTGCTGGTTTATGTTGTGTCTTTGTACTGATTTAACTATTAAAGACATTTCAATGAAGACAGAACACTGTTGTGTAACTGCACACTCCCACGGTCTATTCCTTACCATAATACTCACTCGCTCGGTGATACAAAAACCTAACTTGTGCAAGTGCGGAACACTACAGTTTATTTAAATAAAACATGCTTTCAATTATCCAGCTGAACCAATTGTGACAAGTAAGAACAATTAACGATATAATTCGTCCGCTGCTTTTGTTCCAATTTTCTTCGATATGATTGTAATATCGCCAAAATGTGGTGTTTGATAGTGAAAATCGAATAGACAATGCCATTATGGGTGCCAGTGTCCGCCATTATGTGAGCCTGATGTATTATGGACTGTTGAAAGGTTATAGCTTTATTCCGTGAAATGTAGAACTGTAGCTGTTTTCGAGGACTACCTATTTCCGTAGTGTATAGAACTGTTATAGCGGTTTCAGTGCATGCCGCCAAAAGCGTAACACCGTTCTCCCCGGGCAGCGTTGAATCCGAGTCATTCATCATACTGATGAATCATAATGTTTCCTGGTTCTATTACTTTGTAGACAAGATATGGCCATAAACTTAGCGTGGATACGGTATAAAGCTATTCTCCCTGGACACTTCACGAGCTATCTTCTCAAGAACTATAACCAACTGATAAAGGTTTCAGTCAATACAAAGTGTAACGCTAGGCTATTTGTGTAAAATAAAGCAGCACTGAATAAAAGCATCGTGAATGACATACATTCCTAATCTTTGTGTAGCAGTCTAACTCGTCTACGCTTGAGAAAATTAGAACGCATATGTACATATAACTGCACAACTTTTGAGGCTCTGCTCGTGCAAACTCCGCATCAAGCTGAAGGAGAGAAAACGGGCCTGTCCGCCATGTTGGCTTCGAATCACTAATATTACCAAGACAAAAATGGCTTGCACCGTACTAGAAAACTTAGGATCAAGGAAGCTGTATGCTTTGGCGGCCGGCTTAACTTTGTTACTGGGAGTATTCGTCTTAGTTGGAGCTGTCCTTGGTAAGTACAAGCTATACTTGGGTATGCTAAGAGCAAATATAATAGTTAATTATGTCTGCTGGACTATATGTTCATCAGACACTGCAGTGTAGAAAACAGACCTACATAACTTACAGTGTTACTTTTTTAAGTTTGACACAAAGTATTCTGTGGGTCACACAAGTAAGCTGAGTTGAAGTAAAAATGGTTTTCTTTGACTTGTGTTTTGTGACTCCGTACATACACAAAGTATTTTCACGTATGGCGTTAAGCAACTGATAAAATATACATGAACGAATGTGTATATTGTACATTAACTGTCGACACGCGAATGTCTATACAGGAGAGGTTTTGTGTGAGTTACATAATACAGTTTTTTAAGATGGTACACTTATACGGCCCAAATCCATACAAAGTTGTGTTATCACATCAAGGTTAGAGGTACGAATACTTATTTTGGGGGCTATTTTGGCCTGGTTTTTTATTTATTTATTTATTTTTATTTGTATTTTTTTTGGTCTGTCTTCCTTTTGGTATTGGTATCATTTTGTATGACACACTAGCACTTTTTTACCTTTGGTATGGGCTTTAGGGCTTTTATGATACAAGAGGATGAACTTGAAACTCCCTTATTCTTGAGTACAGCAATTAACAACAATCACTGAAATCAATAAATAAACTGGGATGCCCTGGAAAGTATTATATGTAAATCTTGCATGGTTTTGTGACGGAAAGTGATTTGTTTTCAAGTTGCAGATGCTTGTAGGGGAGTGTATTGCAATTTTAAGTTCGATTGATGTGTAGATAATATATTTAGTTTAACTGATTGTCTGTAAATGTGTTACTACTTAAACAAGTTTCTGGATCTTGTGTTCACACGAACAACTTAATTCATTCAGATTTAATATGGGGCCATTCTTCCCATGAGTACACTTTAGACACAGTATTTATTTTTTTTAAAAAGTACAATTACTTGCGGTCTGAGAATGATGATATGAACACACCTCACCTAAGGTTTTCACGCCTACCAGCACAACGTTTTGTTAGAAATACAATTTTGACTAATATGTGTTCAAAAGTGTATCACTTCCTCCCCTGTGTATCAGATGGTTATCTGAATTAAACTTGCAATTTTAACCTCATACTTTTACAAATGCCCGTCGTCTGCTACAATCTATAAAGGTTAAAGTGCTATCATACAACAGGGGTGACGTCATTAACATTACTGTCAACATCAAAATGAAAATATAACTTCTAAACTCTTGAGGCAGTGTAGCCAATATATTACCAAATTTTTTGTAATTTGGAGACAAAGATGGTTCATTATATTTCAAACTTGGTATAATTTAAAGAAATTTGTGAGAAAATCCCCACCCCCATCCCTCTCTATAAGGAGAGTGTTTTGTTAAAATGTCTGAGGTGGAGCTATTATACAAACTCGTACCTTGGCCATGCTGTAAGATATCACTCACTGAGAGGTACGTGTGTATTAGAAGACGATTCAGGATAACTTGAGGCGGAATATTGTCTTAATTGTCTCAGCTTCTTCAACATATTGTAGCTTATCAACGTTAAAAATTGCAGGGGTCGTGCTAGAAAATTTAAGTTCAAGGAAACTGTATGCCTTGGCAGCCGGTCTGTTTTTGTTGCTTGCTGCATTCTTTTTCGTGGGAGCTATCATTGGTAAGTTACTTTTCGTGGCCTTATGTGTACCACCACGGTATTTGTAATGCACAAAAATCAGTCAATCAGTTAACCTCTGCAGTTATGTCGTCATTGATTGTGTTGTCCGTGATGAATTTATAGGTGTTTCAAGTCTGACATTACATTCAGAGGTCAGTCTCAACAGGTCTTCTCATACTGGACTTTTTTTATTCTTTTTTTAATTTCTTTTTTATACTATTATTATTATTTTGTGAGAGGAAAACCATCACGTGAAGAAGAAGAGTCATTCTACAGTAACTGCAATATTTATGTCACAGGACATTTGGAGTGATTTGTGTTGGGATTTGAACGCCTTTCTCGACAGCATATCTACGATCTGCATGTGTCACATACTGTTCACTTGTAAATGCATGAAGATTTAAAATTAATTACATTGTACTGAACATAAACGGCCTCAATATCGGCTCAATTGCTATGTCACCAGTCCGATTGTATATTTTCCGCCTTCAATTTAAAGTGCTAATTATGAATAAATGCTGTTGATTTTGTCCTGGTCTATTACTACTACTCTTACAGCCTAAGTATATAAAAACACGCAAAACTATCATAACGACCAGTAAATTATGATTTGAATTCATGTCACTAGTTTTTATGTCAGTGGTGTTACCCAGACTGGCATGAGCACCAAAACAAAGAGTACTCCCTCTTGTTGCAAATCTCTGCCACTAGAGGGCGCAGTGAGTATTGGCGCGGTTTTTGGTAAGAAGCGTGGCGGACCTGTTGTCGGCGAAGTGTGAACAAATGCGGAAAACTCAGGGCAAGGCAAGTGCGAGTTTTTTTTATAGGTCATTGGTGTTACCACCATTCAACAGGTCTAATTTAATAACAATATAAACTATTTAATCTAGGGCATTGGCCGGTTCGTCTTCTCACTAGATTGCCATTCATGTCCAGGCCTCCATCTTATGCAAGGGAGTAATCATTATTTTTGTTCGAAATGTCTGGTGTTACCAGTCAGTGGTGTTACTAGGTTATGTGTAACACCACTGACATCAAAGTCACACCACTGACTTTAAGACCAAATGCGCTAATCTTTCATGCCATGGCTACTTGCAGATTACATTATGGGGCGCATAAGCAACGCCGAGAAGCAAACACTGTATAGACAGAGGCATGATTCGGATCCTGAGCGGCGAGCTGAGTATTTATTGAAGAAAAAGCAGAAGTATGAAGCGGATAAAACATCAGGAAAGCGCCAAGGCATAAATAACAAGACTCCGAGGGGAAAACGTCTCCAGAGGCGGATATGGGCACAACAACAGCGAAACAGCCGCAATAAGAAAAGGTTGCTGGAATTAACACCGCCCCCAACACCACAAGTTGATATGGACATACCAAGGTAAATGTTATCTTTGTGACATAACACTGTAAAACGTGTCAGAAAATGGTTGAAGAAGCTTTTATTTCACCTTTTCATTTAGCTCGATGTACATTTGTCCATACCACATATACACACATACATGAAAAACACATATATGGAAAAAAACGCAACATTAGGCATATAGGTATATATATATATATATATATATATATATATATATATATATATATATATATATCTACATATTATATAAGCAAAAATAGGCTACATAAAATTAGATAAAAAAGCATCTGTATACTCACAATTTTACAATAAACGACAATATAACTAAAACGTTTAATATTGCAAAATCCCGTGTATATACAGTTTTAAGATAAGGTTAATAAATGGTAAAGTAAATCCATTTTTTTTCTCCAGGCAGAGAGTTCAGGGGGAAGAAGATTAGTGGCAAAAAGCATATCAAAAATGTACCGAGACAATCTGAAGTTAAGAGAAACAGTGCAGAGGCAACTGAGGGAAATCAACAGGTACAAAAAGCGAATCAGTAGACTCTCGAACCCACCAAATCAGGATAGCCCAAGGTCAAAAACCAGAAAACTACTCCGAAACATATACCGCTCACCACAGAAAGTACGAAAGACTGACATTTCATCACGCAATGATCCAAGGTCTTCAGCACTGCTACAAGGCTTCCAAAACTCAGCGAGATAAGCCACAGATTGCCCGACTTTTCACAGGACGAATCTTGCGAAAGTACAAACTTCTATCAATGGCTGCAAACACAATTGGGTTTTCAAGCAACCAACAACGAGGGACCATCAGGGCTAGTCGAGCTGCAACTGGCCTACGTAAACAACTTCATGATAACTTTATGCGAGATGATGTGAGCCGCGTAGCTGCGGGTAAGAAAAATACCATCACATTGAAGAAGGAAAAAAAGCAGCGACGCTTGGTTACAGATAGCTTGGAAAATCTTCATCTGAAATTTTTGACAGAAAATACCTTCACTGTGTCTTACTCATTCTTTTGCCGCATGAGGCCATTCTGGGTTGTGCCCCCGACAGAAAGGGACAGGGAGACGTGCTTATGTATGACACACGAAAACATGCAGTTTATGGCTGACAAACTTTACAATTTAAACATCATCGATACAAGGAATCTAAGCAGCATTGTTACAGCAGTTGTATGCGACACCAAATCAAAAGACTGTGCGTATGGTACCTGCAGTGAGTGTAAACTAACGGCCTACCCAGTAAATAAACCTCCTAGTCAAGACCTCGTGTCCGTAACTCAGTGGCAGAGACAAAGAAGACAACGCAAGCAGAAAAACTCAGAAGAATTGGTAGATTCTGTCGTAACAGTGAAAGGTGCTGTGGATATCCAAGAGGACCAACTGGTTCAGAGGTTTCAGTCTTATCTTGATCGCTAGAAAAAGCACATCTACAACATCCGGAGGCAGTTCCATATATATCAAACCCTACGACAAAGTCTACAACCCAATGAGTGTCTGATCCACACTGACTTCAGTGAGGATTACCAATGCCGTTATTCGACCGAAATCCAGTCTGTGCATTTTGGGGGCTCACACCAACATGCTTGCATACACACAGGGGTTTTGTACGTCTCTTCGTCACAAGATGCAATACCATTCAGCACCATATCAAATTCAACGCGACATGACCCAGCTGCCATCTGGGCTCACCTGGATCCAGTTCTGTCATGGATTCATCAGAAACATCCATTGATAAACACCTTGCACTTTTTCAGCGACAGCCCTTCAACGCAGTATCGGCAAAAAGCCAACTTCTTCCTTCTTTCTACAGAGCCATTCAATCACGGATTCTGTAAAATTTCATGGAATTTTTTTGAGGCAAGTCACGGAAAAGGCGCTCCAGATGGTGTGGGCGGCGCTGTTAAAAGAACTGCAGACCGATTAACACGCGAAGGAGTTGACATTGATAACGCCTTTACCCTGTTCCGTCACCTGAAAACCGCAAACACCAACGTTCACCTATTTTTTGTAAACAGCGATGCAGTGGGTCTTAAAACTGAAGAACTTGTCAAGGCCCGTACGCTTACTGCTGTTAAGGGCACTATGCAAATACACCAAGTTCTAAGCCTAGCTCCTAATACTCTGAAAGTTAGATCTGTAAGTTGTTTGTGTGGCAAGGAGCAAGGCGTTCTTGACTGTCTGTGCTTTAACCTAAGAGATACAAGCGTCTTTAAGCAACCTGCAGATGGCAGAGGCTCAGATGGAACTCCTCGCTTAATCCCACGCGATGTACCAGCCGAGGTGCCAGTTGACTCAACAGTCGGGGTGCCTGTTGATTCAACCGCCGACGAGCCAGTTGATACAACTGCCGACGAGCCAGTTCATGTAACAGCTGATGCGCCAGTTCTTGTAACAGCCGCTGTTAGACCAGAAAATACCACAGAGCCGTCACAAGCATCACCCCATACATTATCTGGCATAAATTGTCCAGAGTTCATCTGTTTGGATAAAGTTGGAGAGTGGTGTATCATTGAATACGACGGCGAAAGATATCCTGGTCGAGTCTTAGCTGTAGAGAACGATGATATCCAAGTGCAATGTATGCAAAAAGTTAGCATGAATCGCTTCTTCTGGCCCCTACACCCAGACGTTAATTGGTACACAGACGAGCAAATCCTTTGCTTTATTCCCGAACCAGTGTACGCCAATAGACGCCATGTCATGGTTGAGAAATTAATTTGGGAGCAAATCGAAGCCACATTTCCACGTGATTAACCTTACTTTTTTCAGAAACTGTTATTTGTTGGATTTTTGAAAATTTGTCCTACTGCGCAAAAGCCTTATATTAATGTTGACCACATTCGGTTTTAACATTGGCAGTATCCTGTCAAGCAGACATTTTAAGTTTCTTCAGTGCTATAAACTACACACATGTCATTATCATTCAACATATTTGTGCCCAAATGGCAATGTCAAAGAGCGTTATAATTGACATTGGCCATTGTGTATAAAAATTGTCAAGCCCCAAACACCACAATTTCTACTTTTTCGTCCGTGTCAGAATTACATCTATGATAGTCAAATTGACAAAAGTCTGTTCCCATTAATAGCCGTTTTTGCTTTACCTGAAGTGAGACAGAATGTTAAACTTAAATTCAACACAGTTTGTTTCACATACATTTGGTAAAATATATTTGTATGCTGTGAAAACTCTGTGCAGGTTACCATATTGTCAGTGGTGTTACTTGTGTCAGTGGTGTTACACCCATTTCAGTGGTGTTACCGGCTACTTTTTGGAAATAATAACGAAAACTGTAATCTTTCTGTGAGGTGTTTGCCTAGGAGAATAAAGATTACTGTATACATGTGTTCACTGAGAAGTCGTTTTGTCGATGTGTGCGATAGTATGTAAAATTTTGGGTTTTAAACCAGGGCGGTCCTACATGGATTTCCCCTGCATAGTATTAGCATAGGCCCAATAACTTCACCTTAAGAATAAACAAGAAAAATATTTTTGCATTCTTATCAGGTGACATATAACAAAGCTTGCCGTGCCTTTATAGTTTCTGAACATAGACTGTTTTCAGCTTCACGGGTTGGTGTTTGTCAGTAACACCACTGACAGCTGCACCGACTGGGGCTCTATGATTTTCTCTTCCCAGAGAATATCGTGAACACGTAAGCTCTAATTTGACTACGTGTGGTTTCCCCAAGTCCAACTGAATGTGTAATGAACGTGATTCGTTGCTTTTATTCAAAGCCCGTGGGAATCAAAATACCTCGAACAATATGTCAGTAACTGTAGAATGACTCAGAAACGTGTGGGAGTTGTAAAGACTAGGGTAATATTTACATGTTGATTTCTTTGTGCATTCTGATGTCATTTTTTCCCCACGGCCAGAGCTTTACTTGATGTTGAATAAAATATTTGACAACTTGGTAAAGAATACGTGAATTCCAAGTATGTGTCACTTTAAAGTTGGAAGGGCTAAAGAGCTTATTGATTTGATCATTTTGATCATTATGTGATCATGCTTAGCTTTATCAAGTTACTCTCCTGTGTTGTGGTGAAAAATTGTAAAAGACATCAATACACGGATCACAGCAATCACTGTTTTCATGGATGTGTATCTCCAGAGGCACCCCAAAAAGGTCAGAGGTATGTTTAAAATACATGAGTACAGTTAGTACAGTTGATTCTCGACATGGTAATTTGGCCTGGTCCAGATATGATGAATCATTCCGCTGGAGAATGGTAAAGAATCCATTAAGATCGTGGGCAGAGATAGATAGTGAGTTATGGATTATGACGGTAACAGCTCCAGTTGGACAAAGCACCCAGTTGATGTTTCAAAAAAGCACTAAAGTGTGGTTCAGCTACAACCAGGGTAAATGCGAATATGCTAACTGCAAGTACTTGCATGCATGTAAATTTTGTGATTAATTAGGTCACCCCGAACTAAGATATTTTAAAGCTAATAACTCCAAGGGGAATCCCCAGAGCAGCAAGCAGCCCTTTCTATCTGGCCTCCACCCCAATCAAGGTAGAGGAGCTGGAAAGTCAACTTAAAGATTACCCTAATGAGCAAGATGCCAAGTATTTGTTAGAGGGATTTAAATACAGGTTCCCTTTGCATTATAATGGGCTTGAGGCGTCTTTTGAGGCTAACATCTTAAGATCAGTTAGGGACAATCCTGAAATAGCCTTACAAAAGATAAATAAGGAGATACAAGAAAATAGGATAGCGGGTCCTTTTCAGTTACCTCCCTTTGATTCTCTACGCGTCTCCCTAATTGGATTTGTTCCAAAAAGGCGAAGGGTGAATTTAGACTAATACATCACTTATCATATCCTGAGGGTGAATCACTTAATGATTATATAGATCCGGAAAAGTGTTCAGTTCGCTATTCCAGCATTGACAATGCGGTTGGTTTGATTCAGCAGGTAGGTGGTGATGTGTATTTGGCAAAGGCAGATATCAAATCAGTCTTCAGACTTCTTCCTGTGCATCCGAAAGATTTTAACCAGCTAGGGTTTAAATTTCAAGGCTCTTATGATGTAGACAAAACTCTACGAATGGGTTGTTCGATACCTTGTGCCACATTTTACACCTTTAGTACTTTTGTGGAATATTGAGTTAAGCAAGCATTAGGTAACCAAGGTACCTATTATGTAGGTAAGGGTGTTGCTAAATATCCAGATGATTTTTTCTTTGTTGGAGAGTCAAGGAGTGCCTGTCAGCACATTCTAGATAGTTTTATGAATGTCTGTGACTCATTGGGAATACCTGTGACTGAAGGAAAGACAGAAGGGCCGACCAAAAGTTTAGTATTTTTAGGCCTGGATTTAGACACTTACTCTAATCAGATATGCCTGCCATCTCCAAAGGTGGAACAGCTGAATTTGGAGACTTAGAGAAGTACATCCTCTGATAGGGACTCTAAACTTTGCTTGCAGAGCAATTAAACCGGGAAGATCATTTTGTAGGAGATTAACTGATGCCACTTGTCATGTTAAGAAGCCACATCATTTCATTCGAGTGACCTCAGGAATGAAAGCCGATCTCCTCATGTGGCAAAGCTTCCTAGGAAGGGTTAATGGTACATTGTACTTTTCGGACAGATTTTGGTTGTCTAACGACAGGATACAGTTATTTACAGATACATCTAGGTCGGGCAGTTTTGGGGCATATTTCAGTGGCAGATTGGAATTGGGTAAAACAGGGGATTTGCTCGGACATAACTTTTCTAGAAATATTTCCGATAGTTTTGGCGGTTATGGTTTTGGGAAAGCTTCCTGTCAACAAGAAAGTTGTTTTTTGATGTGATAATCAGCCTGTGGTTACTGTTCTGAATTAGGCATCCTCGAAGTCCCCGCAGGTGATGAAATTAGTTCGCTTTATTACATTGCGGTGCATAACTCATAATATTGTACTGACATGTCCGTGGAGTAGAGAACAATATTGCTGATTCGCATTCTTGTTTAGAGTTAGCAAAATTCCGAAGACTTGCACCTATGGCAGACAGGGCACCAACGGCAGTCTCCGCAGCAATATGGCACATTTGTGGGTAGAGACGGAGGAATTGTTAAATAATGCACTGGCAGTATGGACGTGGAAAGTTTATTCTACTGGCCTTCAGGCATCTATATCTTTCAGAAGGCGCCTGAATATCCCACAGCAATGGCCAGCACCCGTTAGTCATGTCATTTTGTTTATTGCAGACCTGTCAGCAAATGGGTTTGCGCGCTTGTCTGTAGCTTCTTACCTAGCTGGTGTGGGAAATAAGCATAATTTAATGGATTGGGACGACCCGACTCATCACTTCATTGTGAGAAAGTTAGTGGAAGATTTCAGGTGTAAGTCCTGCCGCTGTAACACCCGTTCTCCAATTACATTTGATATTTTAATGAAATTAATTGGGACTCTTCCTCATATATGCACATTTGTTTATGAATTTATAGTGTTCGGAGTAGCGTACCTGCTTGCCTTTTTTGGGTTCGTACGGGTGAGTGAAATAGATTCCGACAGTGCCACGGATGATTCCCTCAGAGAATTGATGTTCATTGATGTTAGTTTTATTAACAGAAGTGTAGGTTTGTGCTTATCACTGCAACTGAGATTTTCAAAGACGGACCAGTATGGCAGCCAGGCCCATCTTCTCCTTCACCCATTGGACAATAAATAATTATGCCCAGTCTTACCACTGAGGGAATTCCTTAACGTTCGAAATCCAATGGATTCTTGCCGATACTTGTTTTGTCACTTTGATAACAGCCATGTTACACATTATCAATTCACTTTGTTGTTGAAGAAAGCCCTAACTTTTGCAAACATCCCATGTGATACTTACTCCTCATATTCATTCCAAATTGGAGCTACCACAACAGCTGCCCTTTGTAGACTGTCTGAAAGTGATATAAAATCAATGGGGCTTGTAGTGAGCATGTTGTTGGAATATTGTACTTGTGTTGTTATCGCGTGGTATCACATTTTACAACAATAGGGGTATAATTTTGGTGAGACATTACCATAGGCTTCGTGCTATTAAGAGTTATACCAGGTGTATAGCTGGACGGGTAGTACGTTGTATGGTATCTCACAATATACCAAGTTGAGTGAAAAGGTGATCAGGTGGTACATGTAGTACTAGTAATGATGACTGTGCTTGTTCCACACTGGGTTACCACGGATGGAGGTAAAGTTAGAACATTTATGGTTGCCAGTGGCCTGTCCGTGCATAATGACGGCCACATGGTGGTATGTGTGGTTATGTGGGTATGATAATATACCCTTATAAGTTCTGTTGGTTACAGTATACCCTGACATGCTCATTTTGGTTATCCCACGTCATGCCCTGGATTATGTACACTCCCTGTCATTTTTAATAAATGCTGCGACCAGTTTAAATCCACACTACTGGTTTTTGTTGAGTGTATTTCAGCTTTAGTTCAATTATTTAGGATATCATTTGTTTCCCAGTCTCAAGGTAACGGTGCTGTTAGTAGCTGATGTAACCACCATTTGGTTAAAGGTACATCTTTCATGAGAATCTAGTGGTCAGTCTTGAATTAAGTAGCCTGCTTATTGATGTCAAAGGTGATAGCTGTGAAAACAACTTTGTTGGGGGAGAGCCCAAATTAAGGGTGCTAAGCTGGTTCCAGATTCACAGTATATTCATATTCACCCTTCACAGATGACTTGATTTCACAATATTCCCAACTATCCACAGAAAATATGCATATCATAGAGGGGCTATTAAAATGATAAAGTATGCCTGAAAAATGTTCCCATTTTTTGGGGCAAATCTTTCTTCATTTTCCTTAAAGCTATACTTTTTGCTCTATAGTACATGTACCCTTAAGCCTTTAAAGCCCTTATTACTCCCCCAAAATATGTGTATGTTGGGACACATCCTTAATTACATGTAAAAATCAAATGTTTCATGTATTCCTGAAGATTTGATTTGACTGTATGTACCTACCAATTCTTTCATCATTCATTGTAGTGTCATTTTTCAGTCCTTCAGATTTTCCATTTTTCAGACAAAATCACACAATTTTTCGTACATACATGTACATATATACTGTATGTGATTCAGCGGAATAAAATTTACATTAGAATTATTTACATCCTTGGTTAATATCACCAATGGCTTTAAATGTCAGCTCCTTCAAAATTAGACTAAGATTTCATAGCTCATATTAGATTTGGATTAGAGTCCATGTAAGAGTTTTTGCATTCACTGTAGTTCTGACTACGAAATATGAAACTATGAAAAATATATAGAACTTGAAATAGTGTACATGTAGGTGTTTACTATTTCAAACAAAATTTGACCTTTAACATAAACCCAATAAAATGAAATACATTTGGTCAAAGGATGAATCTTTGTTTATAGTTAGTTTAAAGTACAAGATAAAAATTACAAGGTATATACAATATATGTAGTTTCTTTGTTACCAGTATTCATTGTAGTCTGGCTGTTATATTGCCACAGGCTGTAAAAGGCACACCCACTGTCAATGTTTGCACCCTGCGGCTCAAATGCATGTACCTCACATTTAGGTGAGAAAGCTTTCTCCCCCCTCACAGGGAATAGTGTTTATCTTTGTTTTATTGCTACTCCTAAGCCCATCCTGAAATAGCACCCTACTTCTTTTTTCTAGGTTGAACTTCCAATAGGTGCAAGCTATAGCTCCAAACTTTCTGGCATCTGTCTCTGAATTCTGATGAGTCAGTCTTTGGTGTACATATAGATCTATTCCTGATTCAATAAACCTATGTAATCTCCAAAGTCACGAAAAGGTTATTTTTCATATAGGTGTAACAAGTTGTTGTTAAGTACTGGAATGTTATAAATTGTTAATTCACTTATTCTTTAAGCTTGTGAATGTTATAGCATTAACCATTCTAAAACTGTATAGCTAATTCTACACATATCTTTCAATATGTTCATGGCAAAGCAGGTGCTGTATTTCACCTAAAGTTTGGTATGTTAAACTGTTAAAAATAATGAGAAATTAGCCAGACTTGACAAAGATAAATGCTTAACTTTTGGTGTATTACAGTATTCTAAATTGTCAAGACAGCCATGGTAGGAAAGCTCGACCAGCTAAGTTACTCTTTCATGTATTTTAAACATACATGTAATTTTAGCTCTGTAGTTTTGCTACATGAAAATATATAATCTTGATTTTTGATTCTTTCTCTGGTCTACTCAGTACACAGAACAGAACTGTATGAGTTTTTTTCACTGACTTAAAATGTGCATGTTACATGTAATACAGGGCTTTCATCACTAAGTTTGCATTAATTTGTGTGACACCCTTGTCCGACTCATCACTTCATGCACAGAGGGAGATACCAGTGCAGTGCTAATAAATGCAAGTATATAAAATAGTAATCATTATCCTTTCAGTAATTGTTATTTTAATATTTATTTTAGAGAATTTACATGGTTAGTGTGGACATTAAATCCATCTTCTGTATATGATTTTCATTGTTGTATATCAATGTATATCAGCCCATGTTAAAATGCATTTTGGTCATCGGTATTTTAGCTTATGTCATACCAGGAAAGCAACGTTTAAGTAAATATAACAGATGATATCTCAAAATGTACTACATTTTATGTACTGACTCAAAGTTTAACCTGGATGTAAAGCACAATGACACGAGAGGGAAGTTCTATTGTGGGTGCGCTGTGTGCATATTATATAAGTACGGCAAATTACAAAATTCACGACTGAGTGTATTGCAATCAGTGTTAAGGTAAATGCAAGGGGTGGAAATTCGAAAAGTATTGCATATATCATACTGAAGTTTTCTATAAGAAAAATGGCTTCAGGGGATGTTCTGTTAATGCTGTGTGTATATATTAATTACTGCAAATTACCAAATTCACGTCTTCAGTACATTGTGTATTGGGCTTCTTACCTTTTGCATTCATGTGTTCCCTAAGGCAAGCTCTGATTTATCAAATCTAAGCCACACATCAACAGGTTTCATCATCAATATTCAAATCTCTCATACATTGTAATTCATGAGTTTTTAAGAGGTCTGAGTATTCATAAGATTTTTGGTTGTTTTCTAATTTACTTCAGGTTTATTGCCACTGTTGACATGTATTATAGTTATATATTACACGACAACAGTGTCGCCATGTATCCATGCCTTGCATTGCCAAAAAAAGCACCAAGAACTAATATGTTTTGAGGGCTGGCCATTACCTTGCCTATTCTCTTCTGATTTAAATTGTTAGAGTGTTTGTCGCAAAGTCTGGGAAACTGAGGATCAAATTCGGGTTGGGTCATACCAAAGCCTTTAAAAATGATACTTGTTGCTGCCTTGCTTGGTGCTTAGCATTGAAAAGTCGGAGCAAGGCAACAGGACTGGTTGGCCAAGTGTCTGTAAAATGTGATTGGGTGGTGTCTTGGGCATGATGGTTCAGTAGTGGTGGCAGCACTTTGGCGTCATGGACCTGCTTTGCCACAAGAAGACACAGTATATATAAACACACCCAGTGACTCCCTTGTCATCATATTACTGAAAAATAATTTAGTACAATTAGTAGAAATCTAGGTTGATATACAATGTGTTTAGCTGCTTGCAGGCTATTAAGATTTGCCTTTCATAGATTTGAAGAAACATTATAGAAGTTTCCAGTGTACCTGTATTGTCTCATTAGCTGTGACAGCACAGTGACCCAGGAGCCTCTCTCCAATGTGGTCACTGTGAGTTCAAGCCCAGCTCATGCTGGTCATACATGGGAAGGTCTGGCAGCAACCTGTATACTGTTGTGGATTTCCTCCCACCATAATGCTGGCCACTGTCGTGTAAGTGAAATATTCTTGAGTACAATGTAAAACACCAATCGATCAATCAAATAAATAAATACAGTTTAATATAAAGGCAGAAAATTAACATTATATAGATAGTAAGTTGTGTGAACACAATGTATATGGAAGGAAATCAGATGCAGACATAAATGGTGCAAGTAATTTACCAATGTTTTATTGGTGACTGTGATTCACTCTTGGTAAGAATCTGAAACTATGGGTTGTGCATGAAATTTGGCAGATAGTTATTTTAAGTAAGTTTTGTTGGCAGTGAAAATGGTACTCATAGACCAGTTCAAGTAAGAATTATTTATACTGTTGAGCAAGTTGACATTAGAGTTACTGCATGTAATCTATTCTGTAGGTTTAAATTTTTTTTCTAGGAAGGACAGTAATAAAATGTCAAAAGATTCATAATCCTTTCACATAGCAACTGTGCTGTTTTAAGGTCTTGTTTTACTCCATTCTGTGAGTCAAATCATTGTTAAATTTTGCTTACACAACACCATGCATCTAAGGAGGAGTATGTAAAAAATGTATCACATTTAACACATATTACTTTAATATTTAATGTGGAATCTATATCCATGTCCCAGTTACCCTTTTGTTACATTCACTTTCTGTTGGCTGTATTATTAAGCTGTGTGTACAGTCAGCACAAAGTTCACCGACAGTCAAATGCCCAGATCAGCTTCTGGAGGGGTTGTGCTGGTGATTTTGTACACAGTTAAATGTTTACAAAATTACAATAGTATTGTTCTACAACTATGCTCAATTCTGAAACAAATGGAAATAAATCTAAGCACCACTGAAGCTGATCTGGGCATTTGACTGTCGGTGACAGTCAGCACAAAGTTCACCGACAGTCAAATGCCCAGATCAGCTTCAGTGGTGCTTAGATTTATTTCCATTTGTTTCAGAATTGAGCATAGTTGTAGAACAATACTATTGTAATTTTGTAAACATTTAACTGTGTACAAAGTCACCAGCACAACCCCTCCAGAGGCTAGGAACTGAACCAGGAATATCCCGGCCGTGCATCTACAGGTTACATAAAATGTAAATGATATAGCAGGCTTACTGTATCAACAGTTCAAGCAGTGGAAGAAATATTCTTCCAGTATGTCCTTTTTCCAAGAAAGCTATTTATCACTTCGACCTTCGAGCACAGGCTACTGCTTTGACTATAATATGGAAAACACCTTCGACAATTAGAGAGTTAGACTAAGCGTGACATCACTTTATTGTCGATAATGGAGACACGCTGAAGCTGTGTCAAGATGACGTTTCACTAAACATGTACTGGGTTGAAAAAAATCTATAAAAATATTTAACACCGGTTGATGACACTTTGAATGGTAGTTTTTTCAGCGGACATAAACATTAGTCAGGTACTGTATTTCAGTTTAATGTTAAGGTTCATTTACTCTGACCTACTTGCCTAATTTACATTACAGCTGGTGCAAAGCTCACGTGTTTTGCCAAGAGATGGTCATCATAAATTCAGCAGATAATATGCACATAACTTATTTATTTATTTCATTGGTGTTTTACTCTGTACTCAAGAATATTTCACTTATACGATGATGGCCTAAATTGTGGTGGAAACAAATAATTTATCTGATTGAGCAGTTCAAGTAAAACTGAGCATCAATCTGTAATCCATTACGTTAATTTCAAGTGACTTGTAGGGAATTGTCTAATATAGTGCTTTACTATAAAATGTCATGCCATATATGTACTGTGTATTATGCAGTATATATATACATATTACTTACATGGTTTACCAGGGCCTTGGTTCAATTATATTTCAGATCTTTTACAAAAGTGTTGGTCAGTGTGTGCATTGTCCTGCCTTTTGTCTAATCAATTGACTTTTTTTTTTTATAGCACCATCCCCATCCAATGTACAGCAGATTTTGGGAACAAATTGTATTCTGCCAAGGAACAAAGATTTTTGGGAACATTGGTCTTTCCCACGTGGAACAGGAAGGTGTGAAAAAATTTCATCTTTCGATGATAAAATTATACAGAAAGAGAAGATCGTAACACAAGATGTTGTTTTCTCATTCTTGATTCCTGGTGTGAGGGATAACATTCAGCTGACCATGACACCCTGGTTTCAGACCATTCTTGGCATTTTAATGATGGAGTTGTCATACAACCCACAAAATGAACACAGTAAGATCATAATGTTGTATACTTAAATACTACTGAACCTACAGGTATCTTTTTTATGATTTTAAAGTTTTTGTTTAGAAAAAATGTTTCTGTTTTAATATGTACAAATGTACATGCAATTTTT
This sequence comes from Liolophura sinensis, assembly GCF_032854445.1. Taxonomy (NCBI): domain Eukaryota; kingdom Metazoa; phylum Mollusca; class Polyplacophora; order Chitonida; family Chitonidae; genus Liolophura; species Liolophura sinensis. The sequence goes on from NC_088301.1 coordinate 37,208,226, forward strand.
ATGTGAAATTGTTTTAATTTGGTGATGTAATTATTGTGGCTCAACATCCTATTTTATTTTGTAGTTATGCTATTTTATGGTGACATGTTTAAATACAACATTTAAATTAATTTGGATGGTGATTTTCAGACTGGTTCTGATGAAGAAAGAGAATTTGCCTATGCTTACCAGATATCCCCTCTGTTTTTGAAGAGCAAATGTTACTATATTCTCCATTGTTGTGTCATCTGAACATAATCATCCTATCCTGAACCCCTGATAGTTCTCCTATAAACAGTGGTAACAATTGATGGGCACAATCAAGTATTTTTACTCTAACACCTCTGAACTAGTGTTTTTTTTTTGGTTTTTGTTTTAGAAAGTGATGATTTAAGACTAGAACTCAAGCTCGGGTATCGCAGTATTTCAGACGAACCGTCAGACTGGAAAAGCTTGGCTAATTCAACTGAATCTCGAAAACTGGAATGCACAATGGGCCCTGAAGAGGTAGGTCATAGAGTCATTTAGGAGAATTGAGATTTTCATGCTGTAATCCAGTAGGTGCGCTAGAGGTTTTTGGGGTTGAGTATTATTTTTTGCCAAAAATCTCTGGTATAACCTCTTTAAATCATTATACCCCTGCAATAGATCTGGAGAGGACAGGGAGGTGTAATGGATTCATGATGTCTGGTGGTCTGTCAGTTTTTGTCTCTGTAAACACAATTTTGTCCACTGCAGCAATTCTGTGGAAATTCAAACACATCTTCCCCATGATCTAAACTTGTACTTGTATAGTTTTAATACAATGTAGTTAAAAAGTTACCACCCTTGAGGTACTTAGTATCAGACCTCTAGCTAGGATTTATGAAAGGCATGGGGGATGAGCGTATAATCATAATGGCTGGGGGTCCAGGGGCTGCAGGTCCCCATCCGCCAAGAACTTGCCACTGTTGGAGTTGGCCATATTGCCATTCAAAACCAGTTTAGATCTAAAGTCATAGTTTAATATATGTCAATATTAATAACGTGTCCCCCGTGGAAAGTTTATTTCCTATATTTTTTTAATTATTTTATTTTTGTGATTTCCACTGCATCAAATACAAATAGCACCATGGACATAAATGTTATTTGTTCAGAAATTATTACTAAAAGTATTGGGTACTGCATTTGAGACAAAATGGTCCAATGACTGACATCACTTAAGTTATTTGTAAAATTCATTCCATTAGAATTCTGTTGTTTTTTTTCTCAGAAGGTACCAAAAAAATTCATTTTCTTTAATAGTTTTGACTGGTAAGCTTGAGGAGTATGTAATATAAAGATATTCTTATCCTAAAAGATTGTATTAATCTTCAATACAGAGGGCCCACTTGTTAGTTGTCGCTGTTGCTTTGACAGGTGAGTTCATCCAGTTTGTGAAAAAAGATCGAACAGACTTTTTCTGTGTGGATTACTCTTCGATATCTGGAGGGAAAAAATTGTCCGGCAATCGAAAGTGACCAGCCAATGAAAGTATTTACAGTATTGTTTTGCAGAAAAAGACAGCAAATCAAATTAGAACTACAAAGCAGTTTCGGCCCGTGTTCAGGTTGTTTGTTGTCGGCATTATCTTTGTACACTGTCACATGGGAGACAGCTCAACTATATCTAAATGTACAAAGTCTCGGGGAAGTCGTTCCCAGTGCAGCAGAAACAATCAAGTCATATTTGTCCTGTTTAACTCAGTGTTAAAGCAATAGGATAAAGATGCATTTGTGGAAAAAGGTGTTTCATTTAAATATTTTTAGCTAGCAAACAACTTCAGGTATAGGGAAATTTTACTGCAAAATATGAAGAGAATTAGTCAGATGGTCTTTGCTGTAGCCAGCGCACAAATTTAAATAAATAATAACTAGAACTGCAAAGCAGTTTTGGCCGGGTTGCACGTTGTTTGTTGTTGTAGTTATCATTCTACGCCATCAATTAGAAGACAGCATAGCTATATGTAATCACACAACTGTTTCAGGAAGTCACAGACAGTGCAGGAGAAAGCATTAAGTCACATACCATAAGCCTAGTCCAGTTCCCATCTAACTCTATGTTAAAGCAATATGATTAATATTTATTTGTAAAACAAAAACTGTATTGTCATTTAAACACTTCTAACGAGAAAATTATTAATCGTAGCTCAAATTTGTTGGCATACTCCAGAAAGAGCATGTCTTGGGCTACAATTTGGTGCAAAAAATTAAAGCAGTCAGTCGCTCAAAATACACCAGAATATGTTAAATATAATTGAAATTTCAAAACTAGTAGTGTTGTCACAACTTCGACCAATGGCGAGCTTCCAAAGTTTTTACTGTAATCAAACTTTAAAGCCAGGATGAGTCACCCTGCATATTAAATTTCAGACCAATCTGTTCCGTGGTTGTTTAGAAGAAGATGTGTAAGCAATTTTCATAAAGACACCTTGCGTCATGTTACCTGAAAACAGCTGATGGAACAGCTGATTGCATCATCTGTTACAGTGACAATCTATACAGTTACAAAAAACCAAATACAACTTAGTCATACCGGACCAGGGCTGAAATTTAAAGGAAAACTATATATCGCAGGAAAAAACTAAAACCACGGTTGTATTCAGCAGGCCAGACTGCCCCCAATTGCTATCTTGTTTTTTCAAGATTCGTCCAGAGGTCCAGTAGCGAACTTCCACATTTCTCGATCGATTTGCACAAGATTTTCAATCCTGATACCCCCAGTAGTCTTGTACATGCATATCTATTTTCATTGCAATGGGAATAGCAGTTCTGGAGAAACTTTTTCTAAAATTTCCATAATGCTCTAATATGACCGAAAAGTGGGTTACAGGTGGGTTAAGTGTTACACTTCAGCAGATAGCCCAAGCCATTTGGTAATGAAGGTGTAGAAAGCTGTGACACACAGTTTTCTCAAAAAAACGAAAAAAACAGTTGTCAGAGAAGAAGAAAAATAATGTGAGAAAGAACAATGGTCTTCCAAGCAAAGGGTGGAAGCCTAATAATAATCCAAACGATTTCAATAGGTGTCACGCAGTACTACGGGGTTCAAGCCGGTATTTCCGGCATATCAGTGTTACTCCGGTTCCTTGAATGGTGTCTGTGCATTGATATATAACCAACTTAATAAGAAAACCTACAATCTTTGCAGCCATTATGCATTGTATGTACACCTTATAGCATGTATATGTAGACCTTTGGAGAGAATTTAAAGGCGTACATGGCCTCAGCTTATGTATACATTTATTTTTTATGTGCATTTTTTTTGTATAAATTTTTATACAAATTTCAGAACATATATAGTCCTTTTCACACAGCCATTTTCAGCTTTACTGTTGTACTGTATACAGTTTTCTGTCATGTTACCTCCAAATATGGGTGAAATTGTGTTTTTTCGCATTTCCGACAAAAGTATAGTTTGCAAGATAAAAATAAGACCGGGTTCGTAATCAGGATGTTAGACTACATAGAATAGCATACTTACAGTATTCGTACATTCATCCTAGACATGAATGGATCGAAATGTATTAGATAACACATGAGTCTAGAAGTGTCAAATATAGTAAATCGGCCTTTGGATAATTTTTTAAGCTCTGCAAGTCCTGCATTTATTAAGAAACCTCAACGATTATCACCACACATACAGTCGATATATAGCCCTTTGCACTAAGCCATTTTCAGATTTACTGCTATAGTGTTTTTCTATCATATGACCACCAAATACTGGTGGAATTGTATTTTTTCGAACTATTATTGCAATTTGCGACAGAAGCAAGAACAAGACCAGATTCGTGATGAGGACATCAAACTACGTCAGATAGAATACTAAAAATATTTAAATTCAGAAAATATTGTTCACATGACATGTTCAGTAAACATAGCATTTCCACAGTTTTCAGGATAAATAACTGATTTTTTGCACGCTTCATTTGCCCCAACATGCTCTATCTGTATTCGAAATTTCAGCTTAATCACATAAAACCTTCTCAAGAAAATGACACGTAAAGGTTTCTGTCAACTGCAATAAGGCAGCAAAAGTAGGTTAACTGAATGGTATGCATTTACATATAACAAACTTAATTAGAAAGCGCACATTCTTCATAACTGTCAATAGTATGTACACTTTATAATGTCGATCGACCTGCTCTGTTTTTTCAAGAAGCTCGAGAATTTTCAGCATGCATATAGTACATACATAGCCCTTATTACACAGCCATTTTCAGCTTTACAACTACGACAGTTTTCTGTGACATGACCTGCGAAGATGGGAGAAATTGCGTTTTCGCACAGTTTGATAGCAATTTATACACGTGAGGAATATATGACCGGATTCGTGATCAGGATGTCAAACTACGTTGGGTGGCATACTTCCTAGAAAGGAATAGATTGTATATGCACTATATAACATACACTTGTAAATGTTCCAAAATATAGTAAATTGGCCTGTGGCAAATTTTGAAGCCCTGTACATCCTGTATTTATTAAGACAGCTCTAACATTCACGTGAACTACAGATGGGGAAAATTGCAAATTTTTTTATTTTTGATCAATTTGCGACATAAGTACCTCTCAGAGGAAAAAAATAAAACCAGATTTGTGGTCAGGAAAAAAATCAGTTCTGCTGTATTAGCTAAAATCTAATTTGCATAAATATTGTATTTTTTCTGAAAACCCCAGGTTTTACTCATAAGATCACATTTCTGGGTCTGCCACATACCTGCCTGAATGGCGATTTTTTTTTTTTTTTTTTTTGGCATGTACTACTTTCTGTTTGCTGACGTCAGTTCTGGTTTTGTAAAATATGTCTGTTGCCTTGGGATATTGTTAAGCCTTAAGATTGCATCTCTGGTTTCATTAGTTAATGACCAGCCTCGATAGCAAAGTTGATATCCCATAAGGGGATAGTGCAACGACTGGTTGACCCGTATCAGTATAATTGCTTGGGCGGACAGCTTACTTGCCTGCGGTAAGGCATCTCAGTGAAGCAGCACTAGATAAATGAGTGGTGGAAATCCATCCTGCAACAAGGAGGCACATTACATGCGCTCTAAGGATTCATTCGTCGTCATATGACTGAAAAATTGTTCAGTGCGATGTTAAACCCCAAGCACTCACTCACCCATTAGTCAAGGAAATGTACCCACTTCTGGCTTTGAAGATGTCACTTCCTGTTTTGCAAAAATGGCATTTTTGGAATCGGTGTCCAAAACATCATCAGATAAAACTTTTTGCAGGACATAATCATAAGAAGTGTAGAAATTATTAGCTAAGAAAGGAAATTTGTGTCACATTACATCTGTACCCAATTGCGAGCTTGTACAATTTTTAACCAAGAAAGTTCTCATTCTCAAAATTCAGTTTAAATTACAGCTCAGTCACATCAGCCATTCTGGAGAAGATTTTTTAAGATTTTGTGAAAATTCAAGATGGCCACCAAATCTCCCCAAAAGTTATGGTGCACAACTTCAAGTTCTACAGATAAAGATATTAGAATTTCATAAACTGTTTTCGCTGTCACAGTTTTGCTAATAATAATAATAGAAATAAACTAGAACTGCACAGCAGTTTCATACAAGGTTGACATCGTTTATTGTTGTAATTGTCATTCTACACCATCAAATAGAAGACAGCATAGTTATATGTAATTGCACAATTGTTATAAGAAACCATGGACAGTGAAGCAGAATACATTAAGTCTAATACCAGAAACCTAGTCCAGTTGCCATTTAACTCGATGTTAAAGCAACAGGATTAACATCTGTTTCTAAAAAATATCAAAAGTGGTGTTGTCATTTAAACACTTCCAGTGAGAAAATTATTGATCGTAGCTCAAATCCGTTTGCATACTACAGAAAGAGCATGTCTAGGGTTACAGGTCGGCGCAACTTCACATTTGTAGCTCTTTTTTGCAATTAAAAGACACCAACCTAAAGACCTGCTTAATGCACCCACTGCAACACCACCATATGCCCCTACTGGCTTTAGAATAGCCATGAAGGCTTCCAGGGCACAAGCTCCTCGGCCGTAGATCCCTTATAATCCTAACAGACTAACAGATACAAAAGCGATTCAAAGTCAAATGTCTTGAACCCCTACTAATCTGAATGGTAACAATAGGTGTCCCGCAGGACTACCTTAGTTTTTTAGATGCAGGGCGAACTGCACTGTGGCTTCACAGAGACATGACGGACCTCCTGATAGTCATGGCGCTGTGCCATGCGATCAACAGCCAACTAGAGGTCTGTAGAGGTCTACAGATGTGAATATGCAGTTCATGGCAAATTTCATGGGGTGCTGAATTTACATGTACCTATTTCACTATATAGTGTAATACACCTTAGGAACATGTTAAAACAAAGTCTTTGATAAATTCATTTACAGGTCTTTTTGAATAATAGAAACTTAGACTTAAATTGCCAGCTCTCATATCATCTATTGACTGCACTGTGATGACTGAGTGGTCAAAGCATTTGCCTTGTATGCCGGAGACGTTGGGATCAAAACCAAGTCTTGTCTTACATAATATTTATATACTGTCCATGCCTAACATTGGTAGAATTCATGTTTCCTTGCTGTAGTGTCATGTCTTCCCTGGTATGTTGACATGAAATGAGGCAGTATCGTAGATATGTATGCTGATATTGAAATGCTGTGACTGCAAAAGTCTGTTTTTAAAAATCTTTTCAGAAGGTTCCTGGGGCCAGGTATCACTGTTCAATGTTGTCGTTGTTTGAGCTGGGAAGCTGTGCTCATGAGTTATACCTTCTAAACCTTCGAATACCAACTCACAGAGACCTCAATAAGGACATTGGAGAACTGAAGGAAATAACGCTTGTGGTCGGTTTGATCTTATTGCTTTTATAATGGCCTTAATTAAAGTAAAGAGTTGTCTTGCATATATACATATTAATAGATGTATGAGTACAAGACAAAACAAAAATATAAAGTAAATTTCTACTTTTCACCACTTTTTTTTGCCAGTCTGCATGTATGTTTGATATCCTAATGCTATATGACTTTCCTTAATTTATTTATATTTGATTAGTGTTTTGTACTCTACGCATGAGTATTTCACGTATACGACGGGGGACAGCATTATGGTGGGAGGAAACGGCTGATGGAGGCATGATTCTTATAACATGGTTGATTCTGTTTTCAGGTTATCCACCAAAATGGAGGCTTCACCAAAGTCTGGTTTTCCCTAAAGACCGTTATGTTTCCTGTGGTCCTGATAGCTTTAATTTGGTATTGGAGAAGAATCCGACATCTTAATCGAGATCCAACTCTTTTGGAAAAGTAGGTTGTTTTTTATAAGCAGTTAAACGGTCTTTAATATTTGTAAAAGATTATGGATCACTTTTGGGGAAATGCCAGCTCATAAATAATAAAAGACATGTGATTCAGCAGCATTGAAAGGTAAACAGTATAGGATGATGGTTTTTACCCCCCTTGGAACTGGCGTGTGTAGACTGGATACGATCAGATAAGACTTAAAAACATAGAATCATGAAAAATACGTATTGAACAGAAAAACAGCATATGTCGTTATTATGGGTATATCTTTAAGGGCTACTTTTCAGATGGCATTGAGTGTATATGTTTTCCATATGGCCCCGTATTGGAGCTTTTGTGGTGATCACGTGTTTCGGTGTCGACTAATGTAGCAACATTTCAAGATGTGTTGGATTTATCATATTTATCATGGCTTCCTATGTCCAAATTTTAGTCACACAAAATCAGAGCCTTTGGGGCCTAGCCAACTGATAAATGGAGATTGTATTCCAGTTCTAGATTTCCTCCCACCATGATGCTGGTCACTGTTGTATGAGTGAAACATTCTTGAGTATGGTATAAAACACCAATCAGATAATTAAATATTCCTATTATATTGATTTATGCCCCCACCCCTTCCTCTAGAAAAAATGTATGATGTATGTATGTATGTATACATACGACAATTCAATAACCATTAGGCTTTCTCAGGTGCTAAATGATATGTTCAGATAATAAATAAATATTTATAAAAAAATGATTGTCGTGATCTTTATATTTACTACATTTACTACATAACGTAAGAATTATGGCTAGGATGCATCTCTGGCTGACTACAGTTAGAGCTTGTGGGGACTTGGCCTAGTTTAAGAAAGTTGGTCATTTTGGCTAGGATAGTTCGACATCGCTCTACTTTCCATTACAGTGGATATTAAAGATATTGAGCTGTTTCATTGTTAAGAGAGATGTACAGATAGTAGGGTGGAAGAAAACCATACATTCATTCTTTTATTGATTCATTTTGTGTGTCTACTGTCTTGACCATGTGCCATGGATGCATTGGGTAAGTTTTGTGGTTGATATTGATTCTTTATCTACAAAAAATTTTGTGAGATAACTATAAATTGTCAGATCTTTTTTTAATCATTGTGGTTGCAATTTTATATAAAATTATTAAGTATGGATTTTTGTGACTTTTTTTTTTTTGGAAGGGGAGGGGGTGATGAATTTAGTTTTCACTACAACTACATTTGTACGAACTGCGTTCGTTCTTAATACATGTAAAGTATAGCTTGTGGAAAGATACACATGTACATGTACTATATATATATATATATATATATATATATATATGGGCTTTTACAGGACACTTTTTGCCCTGGGCATCACAATCACTTTCCTGAACTGTAAGTATGTTTTCAATAAATGCTCTAAATCCATGAATGAATTAACAATGACTGTGTGAATAATCATTTTTCACAACTGTTGGTCCAAGTTTGCCTACCCTTCTCATTGTAGCCAAATTTACACATTGGTATCTGCACTGTTACTTAGTTTCAGTGTCAACATATTCTTCTGTTTGCTAGTGGACTGTTTTTACTTTTTTGTATGTTTGACTGGAGGGAAATGCAGATGTTAATTTTAATTAATTAATTTTTTCTTCAAATTATTTTAGCATTTGTTTGTTTAATTTCATAATAAACTATTCATGCATTAGAATCTGTCAGCAGCATTGCTTCTATGTTCACAATTCTAAATTTTTGATGTTTTCTAGCATTTTTATTTGATATTGTCTGCTTACCTGGTCACTGGAAATCTGATAATCACATATATGCATACTGGCTTCCTCTCCAGTCGTGTGTGGATAGGTCTGGCAACTTGCGAATGGTCCTGGCTTTTGCACTTCTCTCCTACCATAATGCTGGTCGCTGTCATATTTTAAGTGAAATAATGTTGAGTAGGGCGTAAAACCTCTATCAAATAAAGATTACATGTATGTTAAAATATCTTTAGAGTAAATATTACATCAATCTTGTGAACAATAAGTGAAATATTTGTAAGGATTGATTTTTATAGGTTTGGCTACACTTTGATCGGATTTAAAGTGTATCAATATAATGAACATTGTGTTTCAGTTCCTGTCGAGTGGTTGTCCATCTGGACTGAAACTCCCTTCATGCTGTTGTATGTTGATATCAGACAGGGATTGTTCTCAGCCATGCTTCTTTCCTTCTGGCTCATCTTTGTTGGTGAACACTCAATGGTAAGGCAGATGAGAATTATTTATTTATCCTATGGGTTTCAAGCCTATCACATGTTTAGAGGATTTCACTAAGTTTTAAATTTTGGGTGAAGCTCTGGTGTTAACAAACCCACCAAATCAAAAGTTTAAGATGGATAATTTGTTTTTTAACTTAAAGGTTTAAGAAATTTAAATAGGGTATGAAAGTAAGTCTTGTGAGACTTCCCAGTGCATTGTGTAGAAGTTTCAAGAAAAAGAAAATGTTGTCTGACACAACCTGCCCCAGCACTCAGCATAGCACAATAGACAAACTATTAGTTGACTAGGTGTCAGCATGGATTGGTGTGCCATGCCAGATACTGTCCACACTGCACAAGTAAATTTGTCCTTATTCAAACCGGCCTGCTGACAAGAGGGACCCTCACTGGCTTAGACATTGACCAATGAGTATGCATGTTTGAATCCAGTTTGTTTCATTGTTTCATTGGTTGAGCTGTGCTTTAGGCCAAGAGGTTTGTCATATAGTGTTGAGTTTGGTGGGTTTTAAACTCTGGTCATTCCTGTTTCCTCCATCCATAAACCTAACTACCGTCATATATAAATGAAATATTATTCAGTATGGCATTAAACGTCAATGAAACAAAATAAACATTAACACAAAATATTCTTCAGCACTCAGACCCCTTCAAAATGCATACTAATAATTATTGGTTCATTCAGATGATTATACACATACAGTGTGATGATTATACAGATTCAATGTGATGATTATACAGATTCAATGTATCAGACTGCGCATGACTGACAAGTTATTTTCCTCGTCAGATGCACATCTCTATATACAAATAAGCTATTGTGAGGGAACTTCAATATTTTATTTCTTAGATATATTTGGTATGTGCTTTGTACAGGTGTCTGCTTTTACAGAGAGTAAGTATATTGATCTTCAGTGTATATGAGATAGCAACAGAACTCTTTGAGGAATGCATCAAGCTTGGCTCGTTCTGACTGTATGATGGACATTAGTTGAACATATTGTATTTTGTTCCTCGAATGCAGGATCAGATTCAGAGAAAGACACTGGCCTCCTATTGGGTACATTTGAGTGCTGTGGCATTTGGTTGTATTGCCATGTTTGTCTTCAAAATGTGCGAATGGTAAGCATGATGAACTACCTTACAATTTAAATTGAAAAAAAGAGAAGACAAACTTGAAAAGTTACTTGATAATTTTTACATTAACTCTCGGCTTCCTTAAGTAAGGGAATTTTGTTATCCCGTCCTGGATAGTATTTCAGTATGCTTCGTTTACATTTGGATTTCATACTCTTTAGTTGGTAAAGAAGTTAGTGATGAACCTTTTGAGACAAGGATACCAAACTTGATGGACAACATGAATTGGGTCATCAATTTCACTTGGTTCATGAATGAGGTCTTTGTGTATTCTCTGCACCTGGTTGCTTGTCAAGCAAAGACATCAACATCTCTTCCTGTTATGATACAAAATATGCAAGTTGTGTTTAAATGTGTACATTTACTTGTTTGCAGGGGTATTCAGCTGAAGAATCCATTTTTCTCCATCTGGGTCACAGATGTGGGAAGAAATATGGCTGTATCCGTTATCAACTAGAAAATTATCTGATTTTATATTAATTGTGGGCAATACAGAGGACCTTTGTTACTGTCATTGCAACTGATATCACAGATTAAGGAGACATATTGCAGACGGCATAAAAATTGTGCTGTTATTTTAGACATCCCCTTCCAGATGTCTCCTGACATGTATCTGACTTTCGGTGAACAATCAAATGTTCAGTTTTATGCGTGCTTTCCCTGCTTGCCACTCAAATCACTATATTTAGAAACATGGCAGAAGGGTGTCCTTTTTGACAGGGTTACCTTCCCTTGTACTCTAGGCGATGTTCAGGAACCGCAAATGTCAGATTAGTCAAGACTAGGTACTGTGTCTTAATTATGCCTCCTGCCATATAGATGGTTGGGAATTACAAATATTTTTGATACATTATCAGTGGAATGGAAGATCATATTTGGATTACTAGATTTATAATTGTGTTCAATCTGTCATATTGTTTACATGTAGTATCCACGAGTGGACATTGCATTGTGGGAATATTTATGTTGCCTCATTTGCATGTTATCTTGTTGGGCAGACATTTTAGACCAGTGGCAGATTTCCCATATAATTTTCTTACTTGGCAATTTCAGAAAATATATATCCAGGATGTTTAGTTAGGAGTCAGGTGCCACATATTTTTGTATTTAGCTGAACCAACTCAAAAATTCTCAATTGCTTTGCACTGCATTTGATATAATGATAGGCTAAACTCATGATTGTCATTAAATTTGTGAAGTAAGCATTGCACAAGTTGATAAACTTTCTTATTTTTTAAGAAAATTCTATTATACATCTGCCCAGATTCAGCCAGCAGTAGTAAATAAATGTGACAAACAATTCTAAAGCATCTGGTCAAAGAAGGTGAAGTCTTGGGGCTGGTTATTTTAATTGAATTTAATAATTCATCACTAGTTTCAGTTATTTACTTGACACTTGAAGTTGTATTTGTAGAACTAATATAAAGTTTGGGTGATTGAAAGCGTTTACAAGATTCTCAGTTTTGACTCAGATTGGATAGGTCTGCACCTTACAGTAATTTGTTGATAAATGTTAGGATATGATTTGACTTTATTAATTCCTTGACTCTTTTGTTAGCTGGCCTTCATCATCATCGCTGGAATATCTGCCTGTTTGTACTTCCTGTTTCTCAGCTACATTATCAACAAAGTGTTCTGCAACATCAGCGCTAAAAAGACGGCCCTTCCTAGCATGAGTAGTGCCAGGAGGAAGTGCTACTCTGGAAGTCATGAGAAAACTTTGTTTACAGTAATTTTGATGTATTTTGATGTATTAAAAGTTTATCTATTTGTTTATTTGATTGAACACTGTACTAAAGAATTCATCATTCATAAGATAGTGGTCAGATTGATGAGTGGAGGAAACGAGTGTGCAAGGATAAACCACCAAACTTTGACAAGTTACTTTTTAATTTTGCCATGATTGACATACAGACTTGCATGCCATATTAGTCAATGACAGGTGCTCTTCAGCTTAAGTAAAACTGCAAACATTCCCATAGGTTTAGACTGTTTTTGTTAGTAAGATGAGTGAATATCTGTGCATATCTGCAAATTAACTGACCAAACGTTCTTGAAAGTGCATAATAGGGTCAAATCCGTATTTGTATTTTTGTTAGACTTTGCATTAGCATCAAGTCAGTTATTGACACCACATATATGTGTATGACATCCTACCAGAAGTTTGTGACAACTACGCTGTTCTCTTTGTGCTCATGAAAGGCATTTTAATCTGTTTGTAGGGGATTATTTACCGCTTCAAGTTCCTGATGATCACCACCCTGCTGTGTGCAGCATTTACGGTCGTCTTCTTCATCTTGAGTCAAGTCCAAGAAGGTCATGGTCACTGGGAGGAAAACTCCTCTCTGGAGTACACATCAGGCTTCTTCATAGGTGAGACACTTTAAGCTGTATGCCTTGTACTGCACAAAATTTCCCAGATTTCTCCATTGTTTTGGATATTAAAATATATACATGTACCTATTGCTGAACAATACTGACAATACTGAGTTATATCAGTCTACGGAGAATAATGTCCTGGAGATTTTTATGAGCACCATATTCTGATTCTCATCAGCAAAAACCTCCTACCTTTTCATACCTGTGAAATGGTTGAAAAACTAAGAACAATACTTGATCGTTATTTAAACAGGTGTGTACGGTATGTGGAATGTGTATGTGCTGGCTCTGCTTGCCCTGTACGTCCCTGGGGAAGAATGTGGTAAGTCATCATTGTCATCTCCTTCCTTCAAGAAAAGATCAATTTAAGGGTATGTGAGAAGATTATTCTATATGAAAAACTTAAATGATCTGATTGTACAAACAGAATTTGTAGCAGTTATTAACCTTGCTTGTCTAGATTTTGCCCAACAGTCAACAGATTCCCAGAAATGTAACAGGTTACATTATGCATGTTGCAATAAAAACATTTAATTCCATGTTATGGGGGACCTCTGTGGCCAAGGGGTTAGCACGCGAGTGCGGCGCAATGACCCATGAGCGTCTCAGCAATATTGTCACAGTTCAAGTCCAGTTCATGCTGGATTCCTCTTCCACCGTACGTGGGAAGTTCTGTCAGTAGCCTGCGGATGGTTGTGGGTGTCGTTCGGACTCTGCCTGCTTTCCTCCCACCATAACAGCAATCAGATAAATGAATAAATAAATTGGGACTGCATTGCTGTTTCTGTCTTCCATGCACACATTCACCAAATCGGTTATTACCTTGACAAACCAAAACCCTTACATACACTTCTTTTAAGAAAAACAGCAAAGATGCTTCACTATCTGGGTGTTTCTATCTTTGAAATTGATGTAAACTCTTTCAGAACATAACTGTGACCACACCCAATCTGTTCAGTTCTGAGTTAGCTTTGGATTTTGCATTGTTGATTGAGACTTTTACAACTGACAATAAAGTCATTGTGTCGCAAAACAGTTTCTACAACTTTGTTTACACATTGCACGGCAAACTTTAAAAGACCAAGATATTTGATGTACTGATTACCCGGCTGTATATAGCTTATACCATGGACAACGCTTTCTTGATAATTCGGTTAACATGATATACAAGAAATATTGTAAACACCGTGTTGTCCACAAATCAGTCAACATCTATAGTTTTGTATAGTGGAAATGGGACTTTTTTGATAACAGGTAAACCATACCATTGCCAATCATGGTAAATACACATGACGCTTATATGCCCTTCAGTAGCTGTGACAAACGAGGTGCAGGTTCAATCCCGACCTTGAACAAGGGTTTTGTGGCGAATGGTTACAAAAAAAAAATACAAAAAAAAAACCAGGCCACATAGTACGCAGTTATTTATGTATACAGGGCTAGTCTTTCCTATAAGACTGACGATTTTCATATTACTTTTTCACAAAAAAAATCTTACTGTGCATTCACATATCTATATAGTTGAAAAATAATACAACCCTTACATCATGGCATGACGTAGTAAGTATTAAATGTGGCTTCTGGTCTAATAAATGTTTTCAATGTTTGCATTTTGCATTTTTTGACAGGATTAATATTTGACAGTAACAATACCTTTCTTTCCCCTTCCTTGGTGAATGTGGATGAAACCTTGAACCAGTATAAAGTTGGTCAAAACAGGTATCAGACTATCAATATTTGAAAAGCCCAGGAAAGTCTATATTTGATGGTCATAATGTCTTGGGAAGAAAACACTCGGTTTTATGCCATCTATCCTTTTTCAGTTGCTTTGAGTACAGACTACACATTTCCATAATTAAGTGTTGGTATATTGCACTGTTTATACATGAATGAATGGGTTTACAAATACTACATAGTATGCCTTTGCTGTCAGTGTTTATGGCACTGCAACAAAACACAATCTGTATATCTGCTAAGCAAACTTGTTAGGTTATAGGCCTGTATAAAAGCCAATTTTAAAATGCATTTTTGTACATTCCATTTCTCTAATTATCATCTATACATTATATAACATAACAAATCATATAAAATATCATGTCCTTTTATTCGTTGCAGGATTCCATCAGAGCCTACTGTCTTTATGGTTGGGGCTCACGCATGTGTGTCTTAATAGAGGGTGTAGACTTTGAACTTTTTTCAGGGCATGTCCTTGTTAAAGGTGGACAGTTGCAGAAAAGCTTCCAGTCAAGACAAGTCTTTGATTGTAAAGGACTTATTATATATGTTCATGATACAATATGCAACACATTCATCCTTTGAAAATAATTATACAATTCTTGGTCAATAAAGAGGATAAAGAGGATAGTGCAGAAAACTTATAAAATGGAAATCCATGAATACAACAGGCAATGTATTATATATATGCAAGTTATGGTACGGTAGCATATATACCGCATGTATTCAGAGAATAATGAAGCATTTGTGTTGACTTGCATGTAAATCTGTCTTTAGGCAGGTACCTCTATATTACTTGTGGTATCATATTCATGGATATTTTTCAGTTCTTGCATGGAAAATCAGAGATTGTCAAATGCAAAGGAAATATTTTTAAGGTGATGAAAGAATATAAGAGCCATTTTAACATATAAGATTGTTAAAAGATTCATCACAGAATCTGACAAAATTTAAATAAATTGAAATCTATAGGTCTATATCTGTTATAGTTTTAGGATTGTTATGGACGAAAAAAAGACAGAAAGACATAAATTACATATTTCGAGCAATATTTACATGTCCATGGTTTCAGAGCTGCATTAAATCTTTTTCTTTTATGTACCAGTCTGTACGTCTTAATATTATATTGTATTCCTGCATAAACAAGGATTCTCCTAGTTTGACTAAGCGTCTCCGAGGCTTGGTCCTTTCGCATTGTTTCAATTTTATTGTATGTTAAACGTGATGACAACACAGCGTTGAGTAACGCTAGTCTATAAAGAAGTCTAATAAATTGCAATTAACATAACTGCAATTGTTCTTACCTAATTCTGCTTAAGCCATGATGCTAGGAGGCACATATTTCACTGGTTTCGTGTGACCATTTGCCAGCTATCATACTGTCGTCACTGCTCAGGTTTTTCTCTCTATGTTGTACATCTTAATTATATGTAGTATATTGTTTGTTATATATGTCTAATTAAGCTTTTTCATAATCAGACCTAATTATTTATATATGTTTTTGTGACTATTAATTGTACACGGTACCATTTTGAAAGATGTCAAAAGAGACGAAACACGTTATTGTTTTAAATACAAGAATGATGTTATATTCACCCGATTGTTTGTTCACTGTACACTTCACAAGTTATTCTCCTGGATATACCACAAGCAAGGTCTTCATTTCTATATACATTACGTTGTATTTATTTTATTTACCTTTCTCAGCAATACCAGTACTTATAACACCTCGTTTGTTTATCTTTTGTTCTCTTTGTCACCCAAGTCTGAAAATGAGGCTACAAGATCTCAGTAATATTTCATATAACTCTTTCTCGTGTATCCGTATGGGAGCAAAATGGAGCATCCAACCTGTTTCTCACTTAGGACTGCTACACGCAGGTGTACAATGGAGCTCCAATAATTCAAAAGATTACATTTGTAATGGGTAGCATACCATTTAATTAGGGCCTCTTTTTATATTTTAATGACTTCCTGATCAATGTACAGTTGTCCTTATATGACCAAACAATTCTTAAATGGCAATATTCTCGGATATTTTGCTGGAAAATGTATTAGCATACTGTATTTATAAGTTGTGTGATAAAGACATGTTTATCTTTATATTCTTTAAAATATATATTTATATTCCCTAAATATAAAGAAGTACCCTGCTTTATATACATGTAACTGACCTATATCAAAGCCAATGCACAGTCCTGTGTTGCATGGTTCTTCCCTCAAAAAGAGCAAGAAAATAATTGTGAGTTTATCATCAAAATGGTTGACATTTAGTTCTTCTGCCTCTGTAGATTATAAAAGCTTTGCTACAGTGTGCTATTCACACTAGGCCAAGCAGCACTCACCATAGTGTGATATCGAGCTGATACTGCCACACAGCTTAATAACCTATGTTTACGGCTCTTAGGGTATTTAAGCATGCTAGTTTCCTTCAATGTTAATCCAGAAGCTGAACCTGTATTTCAGAACTGTTTGTTAAATTTTCTTCTACTTGATCATAAAAAATGCATGTAATTGATTATAGACACTGCAATAAATAAAAGAAAACAATACGACAATTACCACAGACAATGGATTTTTATGACTTTAATTATAATTACAACACTGTCATAAATATTTGAAACCTGACTTTGTGGGAAAAACAGTTATAAATTATACCTGAATCAGAACATGTATAGTGAACAAATTCAACTGAGTTGAATAAACCATGAAAAATCAGCAGCATGGTAGGCTGTGATTGCATTTAGATCATTGTCAAAACAGAAATTTAACATTAATCACAATTTATAATAAAAGAAAATTAACACATGTACACAAAGGCAGAGCACACAAGTATATCACAGCTTATCAGTCACACTCACAGTTTTAATGCTCATTACTTATGAGTTACATATAAAAGATGTCCTTTAGCCAGAGGTGTGCAATGTTTGTGTTACCTACAGTGCAATGTGGGTTTTGTGTACACCGTAGTAGTATCTGAAAAACTAAATCTTTACTATGCCCCATCCCAATGCAGTTTAGCTGATGTACTGGTAATAAAGAGTTACACATTGTTTCTTGTTATTAATACAATATATAATGTCTTGTAATATCCCTTCTTTCTTAAAGGCATAAAAGATTGTAATAATTAAACATTCCAATTCTAACTTGGTGTTTGAACAGAGTCAAAATGTTGTGAGAATGTTTTCACAATCTTTCTGTCAGCTTGTGCATCTGAAGATGCTTTTAGACATTACACGAAGATCGGCTTGTGAAAAAACATCTCCATGGTATTAATCATCCTGTTGCAACTGTTGGAAAAGAACTTGGAATGCCTCCTTGAACTGTAGAAACTCAACTTCTATATCTCTTATTCGATCCAAAGTTGCGAAAAGCTCATTTAACATTACCTGGATTTGATGTGTGTCATTGTCATAAATGGCAATCATCTCCTGTTGCAAAAAATCACATACCTTACCTGCCTAAAAGAGAAAATAATAAAGAAAGATCAGAAATAAACGAGGGAATTCTTAGGGTGAACATATATACATACAGACACTGACTATTCTATTTCGCCGAAGATACAGTTTTTTCTTATATATATATATTTGATTGGTATTTAATCTATTGGCATGCTCAAGAATTTTTCACTTATCTGATGGCAGACAGGTTTATCAATGGAAGAAGCTAAAATGCCAGAATAAACCACCAACCTTTGTCAGGTAGGTGAATTAAAGCTGCAGTCAGAACAGCAATAGATAACACACCAATTTATAAACATTACTTCCATTAAGATTAAAGGAGAAGAAAATTTAAATATCCATCAAATAACATTGAAAAGAGTATGCACTTCCTCGCAGGGGGATGCCATAAAAAACATTCTAATATGTACCTCAAGCTGACAAATTATAAATAATGTCTGCGCCAACATCTGCTGTGGGCAACTCCATTTTGCCTAAGAACTAGTCCTGAAGCCTTCTGTGTTAAGAGGAGAATTGTCATCGGAAACCGCAGTTCATACATTTCCGGTAGAACTCTTCTTCACAGAAGGTAGCGAACAGTACAGTTCGTTTTCTGCTTGATGATCGGGAAACCGGAATGTTGGACGTAGGTTCCGAGTTTACACAAACAAGCCGGCAGTTTTAACGACTCGCCTTGGCTGAGAGATGTTAAAGATGGAGGCCAGCTTTGCCATATTCAGGCTTTACGTGTATGTCGAGGAAAAATTGCAAAAATATGCAGCAGGCACCACCAGATAGAAAAAAAAATGCGCTCTTTTCAGCCCATAGTGTCATTTAAGTCTGTGAAAACTGCTTTAAATTTTAAATGCCACAGTTGTTGGCAGTGGGCAGTGGGAATCCAAAACAATTTCCCAAGAACCAAAATGCACAGAATTCAGGACAAAACCGTGTCGATAAACTGTTCAGTAATGAGTAGCCTTATTCATGGCAGCTCTATAACAATCACTCTGTAACAATAGCATCACATATCCTTAGACTATAGTAGTGATCAAAGTTGATCAAGTTCCTACCTGTATTTCCATGGCATTCCTGAAATCACCCATAAGCTTAATATCTTCAGCTCGTTTCTCGTTTATCCAAGCAATGAAGCTATGAGCACTTTCAAGTAAGGTCTCTCTGCTGGATACAGGGAGCACATTGTTGTGGGAAACACTGCAGGACCTTCCATAAGATGATGACTGATTTGATAATGAGGCAGATTCTATGTGCGTCCTTAAATCAACAAAAATGTCAGTCACAAAACCAAATTTATACGATTACTAACCACACAAAAAAACTTGTAGCAAGAAGTTGAAGAGTCAAAAGTGAATATAAAAAAGAACAAAAAAATAAAAGATGGATAAATGAAGCATTTTCACCATTTCACTATTCAAGTTTTTGACTTTCCATAGAAAGAAAGAAATACAAAAGAAATTCTTAAACAAAAAAGGCAAAGCCAAATGCCTCAAATGCTGGATCAGGCAGTTAAAGTGCTGGCTTCTTATTGTGTACAGTGGCTGTCAAGTCTTTGACCCAACAACGTTTTAAATAGCCTGCGTGGATGGTTGGTGTGAGTTCAAGTCCAGCTCATGCTGGCTTCTTCTTCAGCCATGCGTGTTGAGGTCTATCATTACTGTGAATGGTAGTGAGTTTAATTCCACTAATTTGATAATGATCTGCCTGAAGCTTTAATTCATGATTTTTGTCAGATACCTAGTGAAGGGTGGTAGTTTCATTACTCCAACTATAGCCTGACTGCCATCATGTAAGTGAAAAATTCTTGAGTATGGCATTATACTTAATACAATCAAATAAATAAACAAATAAAAATGACTATATGTATCTTAAAAACTACACAAAAGGTATTACACATACCTCTGTGAAGCATTACATTCTCCAGTACTGACCATCTCTCCTTCATTTCCTCTCACCTCAGGGGTAGATCTGCAGGCTGATGAAGAGTAAACTTTGTCCTCCCAATAATCATGTCTGTTCAGTTCTAAACCATGAGAACTGGTGTAACTACTTTGCCTCACTGAATCCATTCACACACATATGTTTGGCAATGATCTGACAGGTCTAGATGGAACACAGAAAAAGATAGAACTTTTTTATGTTTCAAGCTACATGTATTTATGCATTCTTCTTACTTTCTTAACCATTGGTCTCTTCCACAAATATAGTGTGCTTATTTGTAAGTCACACATGAGAGAGTTTGTCAGTCACTGGTAAAATGTTTGTGGTTTACCCTGGTTTCCTCCACCATGAAACTGACATTCATTGCATAAGTAACAAATAGGTAATTTACAGTTCAAACTTCTTTGTCACTAAAGGTAAAGACAGTCCCACTGTATCGTGTGACCTGTCACAAATATTAGCCAACAGTCACCGATCACCTGTTTGTTTGTGTTCCAGAAGTACACTTTACTCTTCTTTCCTTCAGGAACTACTTAAGTTCACAAATATTTAGCACCTCAGTTTTCTTCCTGTTTTGTCTACTATAAATATCTTTGTGTGCAACCTTTGTCAGACTTCCAGACTTCTGTTGTAGTAAACTTAGCTGGTTCCCTCCCCTTGACATGTGATAGAGCTAAATGCTTTAGCCAAAGGGACAGGCACAGGATGAATTCATTATTGCTGATCTAAAGCACTCTTTCAAACACAGCAATGGAGACACCCGATAGTAGCTCATCATGATGACGTCACATTAAAGACGGTAGACGTTACGCTACAATCCATTCCTGACGTAAAAATGGCTTGAGGTCGTGCTTCACACTTGCACCACCTCGCGGGATTGAAAAATATGCCTCCTTGATCCCATTTATATGTAGCCATTAATTTTCTATTTGTGCGTAGCTAGTGGTGTACATTAACTGTAACGTCAAATCCTAGCACTTGGACCTCACAACAATCCTTTCATATGCCATATCTTGTTGATAGGCTTCCCCCGCGGTGAACATTTAATATACATATAATCATCCAATCATAAGTAGATAGCTTTGTACTGAATGTGATTCAGTAACGGAGACTATGAGGGAACTACACTGGTAGCAATTGTGATCAAATATAGTTGTCTAAAATTTTTGGCAGGTCACATAACACACTAGCTCTTTTTTACCTTTAGTATTGGTTATACGGCTTTAGTGATACACAAGGATGAACATGAAACTCCCTTATTCTTGAGTACAACAATTAACAACAATCACTGAAATCAATAAATAAACTGGGATGCCCTGGAAATGTAAATCTTGCATGATGTCGTGATGGAATGTGATTTGTTTTCAAGTTGCGGACCCTTGTGGGTGAGTCTATGACAGTTTTAAATTAGAGTGAAGCAGATAATACATTTAGTTTAACTGAATAACTGTAAATGTTTTACTACTAAAACAGGTTTCTGGATCACTTATTTTGTTCAACACGAACAACTTAATTCATTCAGATTTAATATGGGGCCATTCTTCCCATGGTTACACTTTAGACACAGTGTTTATTTAAAAAAAAAAAATAAAATTACGGTCTGAGAATGATTAGGCCTATATGAACACACCTAACCTAAGGTTTTCACGCCTATCAGCATAACATTTTGTTAGAAATACAATTTTGACTAATATGTGTTCAAAAGTTTATCACTCACCTGTGTATCAGAATGTTATCTGAATCAAACTTGCAATATTCTCTTCGTACTTTCACAAATTTCCGTCGTCTGCTACAATCTGTAAAGGTTAAGTGCTATCATACACCAGGGGTGACGTCATTACTGTTACTGTCATCATCAAAATGAAAATAAAACTTCTAAACTCTTGAGGCAGTCTGGTCAATATATTACCAAATTTTTGGTAATTTGAGGGCGACGATAGCTCATTATTTTTCAAACTTGGTACAATTTAAAGAAATTTGTGAGAAAATACCCCCTCTACAAGGAGAGTCTAAGTTTTGTTAACATGTCTACCGTGAGGTGGCGCTGTTAAACAAACTCGTACCTTGGCCATGTTATAAGATATCATTCATTGAGAGGTACGAGTGTATTAGAAGACGATTCAGAATAACTTGAGGCGGAATATTGTCTTAATTGTCTCAGTTTCTTCAACACCCTGTAGCTTATCAACGTAAAAAATGGCAGGGGTCGTGCTAGAAAATTTAAGTTCAAGGAAACTGTATGTCTTGGCAGCCGGTCTGTTTTTGTTGCTTGCTGCATTCTTTTTCGTGGGAGCTATCATTGGTAAGCTACTTTTCGTGACAAAAATGCACAAAAATCAGTCAATCAGTTAATTTCTGCAGTTATGTCGTCATTGATTGTGTTGTCCGTGATGAATTTATAGGTGTTTCAAGTCTGACATTGCATTCAGAGGTCAGTCTCAATAGGTCTTCTCATACTGGAATTTTTTTTTATTTTATTTTTTTTTATATTAATTATTATTTTGTGAGAGGAAACCATCACATATGAAGAAGAACGTGTGGGAGTAAAGACTATGGTAATATGTCATTACGTGACACTACGTGCATATTGATGTAATTTTTTCCCCACGGTCACATGCCTTTAATGATTTTTCATTCGTTAAAATTGAATGGGGAGATGTTCAATTTGCATACAAAGAAAATTAGCGTAAATAAGACGTTTGTCACTCTAATTTCTGTCATGTGTCACTGTTATATATGAGATTTCTGCATTGTATTATTCCCAGTTCATACATTTTTGAAAGGATTTCTGTAAGTTGTGAAACACTCTGGATTTGAATTTCCATCAGACAGCCGGTCCGGTCTGTAGCTGGTTGCTTATATCACTACAAAACTCAAGTTGTCCTGCTAAAACCTGGTTTTTAGTCATCTTTAAACCAGATGAACATGGTAAGGGTTGAATGCGCATGTGCGTGTGTCACATGCTTTTGTCACATGGACTACATCTGCAAAGGGTTAACTCAAGATTTGGCCAGCCTTATTCAGGGAAGCATGAATGAATTGACATCAGTAGTGACATAGAAAGTAACACTTAGATATTACCCTAGTCTTTGCAACTTCCACATGTGTAACATCTTGCTAAAACAGATTGGATTAGTTAATGTGAATACGACAGAATCGGCATTTCAGGGATCTTTCCGAGTTCAAGCAGATATCGGTGAGACAGGTAGAAACTCCTGTGAACTGACGTTGATAAAAGATGTTATTTTATGGTAGTGGCTGGATTGAATACACATCTGTGTGTTGTCTCGTCTGCCCCATTGGTACCTAACGTAAAATCACGTCTTTTAGCTGCAGAAGTTTTCAATGTCTGAACTCGCGAGAACCGTGAAACACCAACTGGGCTTACATAGCTGATCTTGAATTTAAAATATCGGTGTCAGACTGCAACAAACATTGATTTAACTAATTGATACAAGAAAATATGACTGCGACTGTCACAAGAAACATAGGCCTTATATAACTGGAATCTGTCCTTGGAAATTCACTCTTCATGCAAAATTTCAAGAAACCTTAAAAGAAATTAAGACCCCATTTGTTACATGTACAACTATCCCCCAAATGGCAGAGCTTTACTTGATGTTGAATAAAAGATTTGACAACCTTGCAAAGAATATGTGAATTCCAGGTATACGTCACTTTAAAGTTGGAAGATTTAGAAGCTTAAGAGCTTATCTATTTGATCAGTTTCATTATGTGATCATGCTTAACTTTATCAAGTTACTCTTCTGTGGTGTGGTGGAAAAATTGTAACAACCATGAAAGCATAGAGATTCCATCTCTGATGGGTGAGTTTCGTTCAGGTTACAACAATATAAGCCGAATCGGCATTTAAGGAGTTCCCTAAATTCATGTAAATATGGACGAGACAGGATTGGGGCTTTCACAAACTAGCACAGATAAAAAGTGAGATTTTACGGTACTTGCAAAACTTAATACATATCCCGCTTAGCTGAGTCTGTTGTCCCAACAATGCTCTTAGTAGCTGATGTAAAATCATGCCTTTTATCCGCCTTAGTTCGTACGAGCCCCACCATGTCTCATCTCAAACTGCGTGAACTTCCAAGCTTCCTGATATGGTGACTCGTCTTATTAGTTTGGACCAAGTCTGAGGATGATAACAGAGATATATATGGGGAAACTTGCTTTGTGCTATTGTCATTGCAACCTGTTTCTTTTGCTATCTGCACTGCTGAGAATAAATGCATATGTTGCAATGGCCAACACAGAAGACAAGGTCTTGCATGCTAAGTTATTGGTAGTGGTTCTGTTTTGTGGTCTCGTGACATGGTTCAGCGTAGAGAGCGTAAATGAGAGTATAGATTTTGACGGGCATTTCATAGGACTCAGTCATGTTTTGTTTCGCCTGTTTTAGGTAATTATTTATTGTTTCATATTTTTATGACCCCGTTGGAGCATATTAAAATTATTGGCTACCTTTAGAAAATCAGGAAATAATTGATTACAATGATAGTTAGCATAACCACAGTAAAAAGCATAGGGACACCACAGCAAATATTCATGAGAAGAATTTGTAGCCTCTCAGTGGTTTAGCCTTAAACATGGCAAAACATTGGAATGTGCTAATTGTGTTAAATACATGTAATATGAAGTTTCAAAGGTTTGATCTCTCTTAAAGTTGTGTGTTTGGGCAAAGGTCATGAACACTTCCGATGTCCTGTAAGCAACCAGACACTCTCTCCTTAACAGCTAGACCATCCATGATCTGTTGCAAAACACTAGTTTTACAATGACGTATAGTCATGAAAGTCCAGGTAAATTTAGAAAATATATTTTCTGGCATGATGCTTGTCTTCCCCTGTCAAATCTTTAAAGTCTTGGTCAAATTTGTGGATGACTTTAATGGGGACTTTTTGACAATATGGGACATTTGGAAGCATATATTCCATAGTCATCATGGTGAAAAATGCAGAAATTAGAGTATAATTTTTTTAATTTATTAGCTCACTGTTACAATCTAAGGCAAAGTGTTGTAAGATTGGGGAAAAAGTAGTGTCTGTGCCTGAGTAACCTTTTTTGTTTGGGTCAGTTGAGTAAGGTTTTATGTTTGGACCTGCCAGTCTCACAGTTTTCATATCACCATTATGAAACTTGGTGGATATGATGAACTGGATTTGGACATTTACTCATTTTTATGATCAATTAGGGATGTTTGCATTTTTATTCAAATGTTCAGGTTTTGGGCTGAGCCATATTATCCAAGCCAGTACTATTGGAGGCAGTGGAAAGGTTGTTTTTGTTTGGGTCAGCTGTTGCCACAGTTTTTACACCATCTTGGTGGGAAGATGGGCATGCTTTAAAGACTTCATGAAATAAATAATAATTTTAAATAATTAGGTATGTTTGTATTTTTATTGAAATTATCAGGTTTTTGACTTTGCAATTTTATCTTAGCCAGTACTATTCAGTTTTGTTTGCCAGGGTGAGGTTTTATGTTTGGGTCAGATATTCCAACAGTTTTCACGTCATTTTTATGAAATTTGGTGGGAATGATGAACAGAACATGGGGATTTACTCATTTTGAATGATTAGGAATATTTTCTTTTTAGCTCTTTTGTTTGTCGAAGTTTTCATGGTATACTCATGAAAGTTCATGAGCTTGATAAACATGCTTTGAAGATGTTGAGATTATACTTGATTTTTCTTGGTAAAAACTACCATGTTTTGGACTTGCTGTTTTCACATTGACTTCACAGGTGTATAGTTAGCCTGATAGTAAGGTTTTATGTTTGGGTCAGCTGTTATCAGTTTGCAACATATCTTCATGAAACATCATGAGCTTGATAAACATGCCTTGGTTGATATACACGTATGAATTTTGATATTATGTTTGATTTTTTTTTATTGGAATTACCTTGTTTTGTACAAGGGTTTGTATTACAGCTTTCACTGTACATTGAACCCCAGTTAAGTACGACGTTAAACCCTAAACACTCACTTTAAACATGAACTCCCAACCTTCACACTGTGTGCATGCCATGAAGACACTACCTACTGAATATGAATTTAAATGTCCTGTCAACTTAAACGGCTATTTGAAGTGAAGCAATTACCAGCAAGCTGTCGGGTTCCTCATAACCGTTGTTACCTGTAGCTATATGATAATTTGGTAATGGTATATATGATAAAGCGTTACTGTTTATTAACTCATACTGATTTTAGCTGTAGGGGTTAAACTTCCTGTACCCTTGCCAGGCTGGTTTACATTTATCCCTGTCGCCATCATACAGACACACCTCTTCACCTCTTTTCTAGAACTGGTGACTTCTGCCACATGTAAGGTGTTCAGCCTGACAGAAATACCACACATTTTTGCCATGGCTTGTATCAAACAGGGCCCTAAAGGATTAAAACTGCTTTTGTGTGTTAGCATGGCACCCCAAAGAATTTGAGTGCACATATACTGTAGAATCAGTCTGTTGAACCATGAGGAAAAAGTTCTTTGTTTGCTGGCCAGGTAGACATTTGAACTTACTGGCACCACTCACCCCATGTGTAATGCTCTTCTTGTGATATTGAAAGTGTTATATGATAGAGGACAAGAATGGCAAATTTGAGTGATATGATGTAAGGAATTTTTATAAACTGAAATCTGCATGTTGAAGTTACGGTTTTAAGGGAAATGCATGAAAGGTTTTGTTTTTTTTTTAATTTTCAAGGCATATTTTATGGCTCTTAGTTTTTTCTTTATCTCAGCAAGTTTTTTCTTTATTTAAGCATTGTTTTTGTAGTTTTCAGCATTTGCATCACAACTGCAGGCTATTTAATATTCATACAGACCACTGGGGCCCGGGAAATCTAGTTCAAAAGATACATAAAACGCTTGGTTTCTATTTCTCATTGCAGAGAATTGATGTGGCCTAGCCTATTAAAGTACAAGAAATCTTTTCAGCTTTCTTCTTAGAAACTTAAAATGGCTTTAAGTTACATCTTTCATGAGAATCTAGTGGTCAGTCTTGAATTATGCAGCCTGCTGATTGATGTCAAAGGTGATAGCTGTCAAAACAACTTTGTTGGGGGAGAGCCCAAATTAAGGGTGCTAAGCTGGTTCCAGATTCGCAGTATATTCATTGATGACTTCATTTCACAATATTCCCAACTATTGACAGAAAATATGCATAAAATATAGGGGCTATTAAGAATGGTAAAGTGTGCCTAAAAAATGTTCCCATTTTTTGGGCACATCTTTCTTCATTTTCCTTAAAGCTATACTTTTTGCTCTATAGTACATGTACCCTTAAGCCTTTAAAGCCCTTATTACTCCCCCAAAATATGTGTATGTTGGGACACATCCTTAATTACATATAAAAATCAAATGTTTCATGTATCCCTGAAGATTTGCTCTGATGCACTGTATGTACCTACCAATTCTTTCATCATTCATTGTAGTGTCATTTTTCAGTCCTTCAGATTTTCCATTTTTCAGACAAAATCATACAACTTTTCGTACATACATGTACATATATACTGTATGTGATTCAGCGGAATAAAATTTACATTAGAATTATTTACATCCTTGGTTAATATCACCAATGGCTTTAAATGTCAACTCCTTCAAAATTAGACTAAGATTTCATAGCTCATATTAGATTTGGATTAGAGTCCATGTAAGAGTTTTTGCATTAACTGTAGTTCTGACTACGAAATATGAAACTATGAAAAATATATAGAACTTGAAATAGTGGATGTGTGAATGGCAAAGGTTTTGAGTATTTTGACTGATATACACGTACATGTAGGTGTTTACTATTTCAAACAAAATTTTACCTTTAACATAAACCCAATAAAATGAAATACATTTGGTCAAAGGATGAATCTTTGTTTAGTTAGTTTAAAGTACAAGATAAAACTTACAAGGTATATACAGTATATGTAGTTTCTTTGTTACCTGTATTTATTGTAGACTGGCTGTTATATTGCCACAGGCTGTAAAAGGCACACCCACTGTCAATGTTTGCACCCTGGGGCTCAAATGCATGTACCTCACATTTAGGTGAGAAAGCTTTCTCCCCCCTCACAGGGAATAGTGTTTATGTTTGTTTTATTGCTACTCCTAAGCCTATCCTGAAATAGCACCCTACTTCTTTTTTCTAGGTTGAACTTCCAATAGGTGCAAGCTATGGCTCCAAACTTTCTGGCATCTCTCTCTGAATTCTGATGAGTCAGTCTTTGATGTACATATAGATCTATTCCTGATTCAATAAACCTATGTAATCTCCAAAGTCTCGAAAAGGTTATTTTTCAGATAGGTGTAACATGTTGTTGTTAAGTGAGAAATTAGCCAGACTTGACAAAGATAAATGCTTAACTTTTGGTGTATTACAGTATTCTAAATTGTCAAGACAGCCATGGTAGGAAAGCTCGACCAGCTAAGTTACTCTTTCATGTATTTTAAACATACATGTAATTTTAGCTCTGTAGTTTTGCTACATGAAAATATATAATCTTGATTTTTGATTCTTTCTCTGGTCTACTCAGTGCACAGAACAGGACTGCATGAGTTTTTTTCACTGACTTAAAATGTGCATGTTACATGTAATACAGGGCTTTCATCACTAAGTTTGCATTAATTTGTGTGACACCCTTGTCCGACTCATCACTTCATGCACAGAGGGAGATACCAGTGCAGTGCTAATAAATGCAAGTATATAAAATAGTAATTATTATCCTTTCAGTAATTGTTATTTTAATATTTATTTTAGGGATTTACATGGTTAGTGTGGACATTAAATCCATCTTCTGTATATGATTTTCATTGTTGTACATGTATATCAGCCCATGTTAAAATGCATTTTGGTCATCGGTATTTTAGCTTATGTCATACCAGGAAAGCAACATTTAAGTAAATATAACAGATGATATCTCAAAATGTACTACATTTTATGTACTGACTCAAAGTTTTACCTGGATATAAAGCACAATGACACGAGAGGGAAGTTCTATTGTGGGTGCGCTGTGTGCATATTATAGAATTACGGCAAATTACAAAATTCACGACTGAGTGTATTGCAATCAGTGTTAAGGTAAATGAAAGGGGTGGAAATTCGAAAAGTATTGCATATATCATACTGAAGTTTTCTATAAGAAAAATGGCTTCAGGGGATGTTCTGTTGTTAATGCTGTGTGTATATATTAATTACTGCAAATTACCAAATTCACGTCTTCAGTACATTGTGTATTGAGCTTACCTTTTGCATTCATGTGTTCCCTAAGGCAAGCTCTGATTTATCAAATCTAAGCCACACATCAACAGGTTTCATCATCAATATTCAAATCTCTCATACATTGTAATTCATGAGTTTTTAAGAGGTCTGAGTATTCATAAGATTTTTGGTTGGTTTCTAATTTACTTCAGGTTTATTGCCACTGTTGACATGTATTATAGTTATATATTACACGACAACAGTGTCGCCATGTATCCATGCCTTGCATTACCAAAAAAAGCACCAAGAACTAATATGTTTTGAGGGCTGACCATTACCTTGCCTATTCTCTTCTGATTTAAATTGTTAGAGTGTTTGTCGCAAAGTCTGGGAAACTGAGGATCAAATTTAGGTTGGGTCATACCAAAGCCTTTAAAAATGATACTTGTTGCTGCCTTGCTTGGTGCTTAGCATTGAAAAGTCGGAGCAAGGAAACAGGACTGGTTGGCCAAGTGTCTGTAAAATGTGATTGGGTGGTGTCTTGGGCATGATGGTTCAGTAGTGGTGGCAGCACTTTGGCGTCATGGACCTGCTTTGCCACAGTATATATTAACACACCCAGTGACTCCTTTGTCATCATATTACTGAAAAATGATTTAGTACAATGTAGAACAGCAGGTACGAAATTGGCGTTTCGTATATTTGAAGAAACATTGTGGAAGTTTCCAGTGTACATGTGCTGTCTCAGTAGTTGTGACAGCACAATGACCCAGGAGCCTCTCTCCCATGTGGTCACTGTGAGTTCAAGTCCAGCTCATGCTGGTCGTACATGGGAAGGTCTGGCAGCAACCTGTATACGGTTGTGGGTTTTCTCCCACCATAATGCTGGCCACTGTCGTGTAAGTGAAATATTCTTGAGTACAATGTAAAACACCAATCGATCAATCAAATAAATAAATACAGTTTAATATAAAGGCAGAAAATTAACATTATATAGATAGTAAGTTGTGTGAACACAATGTATATGGAAGGAAATCAGATGCAGACATAAATGGTGCAAGTAATTTACCAATGTTTTATTGGTGACTGTGATTCACTCTTGGTAAGAATCTGAAACCATGGGTTGTACATGAAATTTGGCAGATAGTTATTTTAAGTAAGTTTTGTTGGCAGTGAAAATGGTACTCATAGACCAGTTCAAGTAAGAATTATTTATACTGTTGAGCAAGTTGACATTAGAGTTACTGCATGTAATCTATTCTGTAGGTTTAAATTTTTTTTCTAGGAAGGACAGTAATAAAATGTCAAAAGATTCATAATCCCTTCACATAGCAACTGTGCTATTTTAAGGTCTTGTTTTACTCCATTGTGTGAGTCAAATTATTATTAACTTTTGCTTACACAACACCATGCATCTAAGGAGGAGTATGTAAAAAATTTATCACATTTAACACATATTACTTTAATATTTAATGTGGAATCTATATCCATGTTCCAGTTACCCTTTTGTTACGTTCACTTTCTGTTGGCTGTATTATTAAGCTGTGTGTACAGTCAGCACAAAGTTCACCGACAGTCAAAAGCCCAGATCAGCTTCTGGAGGGGTTGTGCTGGGGATTTTGTACACAGTTAAATGTTTACAAAATTACAACAGTATTGTTCTACAACTATGCTCAATTCTGAAACAAATGGAAATAAATCTAAGCACCACTGAAGCTGATCTGGGCATTTGACTGTCGGTGAACTTTGTGCTGACTGTCACCGACACATGTGCACATAACTTATTTATTTATTTCATTGGTGTTTTATGCTGTACTCAAGAATATTTCACTTATACGATGATGGCCTAAATTGTGGTGGAAACAAATAATTTATCTGATTGAGCAGTTCAAGTAAAACTGAGCATCAATCTGTAATCCATTTCGTTAATTTCAAGTGACTTGTAGGGAATTGTCTAATATAGTGCTTTACTATAAAATGTCATGCGATATATGTACTGTGTATTATGCAGTATATATATATATATATACATATTACTTACATGGTTTACCAGGGCCTTGGTTCAATTATAAATGAGATCTTTTACAAAAGTGTTGGTCAGTGTGTGCATTGTCCTGCCTTTTGTCTAATCAGTTGACTTTTTTTTCTTTTATAGCACCATCCCCATCCAATGTACAGCAGATTTTGGGAACAAATTGTATTCTGCCAAGGAACAAAGATTTTTGGGAACATTGGTCTTTTCCACGTGGAACAGGAGAGTGTGAAAAAATTTCATCTTTCGATGATAAAATTATACAGAAAGAGAAGATCGTAACACAAGATGTTGTTTTTCTCATTCTTGATTCCTGGTGTGAGGGATAACAGTCAGCTGACCATGACACCCTGGTTTCAGACCATTCTTGGCATTTTAATGATGGAGTTGTCATACAACCCACAAAATGAAACACAGTAAGATCATAATGTTGTATACTTAAATACTACTGAACCTACCTAGGTATCTTCTTTATGATTTTAAAGTTTTTGTTTAGAAAAAATGTTTCTGTTTTAATATTTACAAATGTACATGCAATTTTATGTGAAATTGTTTTAATTTGGTGATGTAATTATTGTGGCTCAACATCCTATTTTATTTTGTAGTTATGCTATTTTATGGTGACATGTTTAAATACAACATTTAAATTAATTTGGATGGTGATTTTCAGACTGGTTCTGATGAAGAAAGAGAATTTGCCTATGCTTACCAGATATCCCCTCTGTTTTTGAAGAGCAAATGTTACTATATTCTCCATTGTTGTGTCATCTGAACATAATCATCCTATCCTGAACCCCTGATAGTTCTCCTATGAACAGTGGTAACAATTGATGGCACAATCAAGTATTTTTACTCTAACACCTCTGAACTAGTGTTTTTTTTTTGGTTTTTGTTTTAGAAAGTGATGATTTAAGACTAGAACTCAAGCTCGGGTATCGCAGTATTTCAGACGAACCATCAGACTGGAAAAGCTTGGCTAATTCAACTGAATCTCGAAAACTGGAATGCACAATGGGCCCTGAAGAGGTAGGTCATAGAGTCATTTAGGAGAATTGAGATTTTCATGCTGTAATCCAGTAGGTGCGCTAGAGGTTTTTGGGGTTGAGTATTATTTTTTGCCAAAAATCTCTGGTATAACCTCTTTAAATCATTATACCCCTGCAATAGATCTGGAGAGGACAGGGAGGTGTAATGGATTCACGATGTCTGGTGGTCTGTCAGTTTTTGTCTCTGTAAACACAATTTTGTCCACTGCAGCAATTCTGTGGAAATTCAAACACATCTTCCCCATGATCTAAACTTGTATAGTTTTAATACAATGTAGTTAAAAAGTTACCACCCTTGAGGTACTTAGTATCAGACCTCTAGCTAGGATTTATGAAAGGCATGGGCGTATAGTCATAATGGCTGGGAGTCCAGGGGCTGCAGGTCCCCATCCGCCAAGAACTTGCCACTGTTGGAGTTGGCCATATTGCCATTCAAAACCAGTTTAGATCTAAAGTCATAGTTTAATATATGTCAATATTAATAACGTGTCCCCCGTGGAAAGTTTATTTCCTATATTTTTTTAATTATTTTATTTTTGTGATTTCCACTACATCAAATACAAATAGCACCATGGACATAAATGTTATTTGTTCAGGAATTATTACTAAAAGTATTGGGTACTGCATTTGAGACAAAATGGTCCAATGACTGACATCACTTAAGTTATTTGTAAAATTCATTCCAATAGAATTCTGTTGTTTTTTTTTTCTCAAAAATTACCAAAAAAATTCATTTTCTTGAATAGTTTTGACTGGTAAGCTTGAGGAGTATGTAATATAAAGATATTCTTATCCTAAAAGATTGTATTAATCTTCAATACAGAGGGCCCACTTGTTAGTTGTCGCTTTTGCTTTGACAGGTGAGTTCATCCAGTTCGTGAAAAAAGATCGAACAGACTTTTTCTGTGTGGATTACTTTTCGATATCCGGAGGGAAAAAAATTGTCCGACAATCGAAAGTGACCAGCCAATGAAAGTATTTACAGTATTGTTTTGCAGAAAAAGACAGCAAATCAAATTAGAACTACAAAGCAGTTTCGGCCCGTGTTCAGGTTGTTCGTTGTCGGCGTTATCTTTGTACACTGTCACATGGGAGACAGCTCAACTATATCTAAATGTGCAAAGGCTCGGGGAAGTCGTTCCCAGTGCAGCAGAAACAATCAAGTCATATTTGTCCTGTTTAACTCAGTGTTAAAGCAATAGGATAAAGATGCATTTGTGGAAAAAGGTGTTTCATTTAAATATTTTTAGCTAGCAAACAACTTCAGGTATAGGGAAATTTTACTGCAAAATATGAAGAGAATTGGTCAGATGGTTTTGACTGTAGCCAGCGCACAAATTTAAATAAATAATAACTAGAACTGCAAAGCAGTTTTGACCGGGTTGCACGTTGTTTGTTGTTGTAGTTATCATTCTACGCCATCAATTAGAAGACAGCATAGCTATATGTAATCACACAACTGTTTCAGGAAGTCACAGACAGTGCAGGAGAAAGCATTAAGTCACATACCATAAACCTAGTCCAGTTTCCATCTAACTCTATGTTAAAGCAATATGATTAATATTTATTTGTAAGACAAAAACTGTATTGTCATTTAAACTCTTCTAGCGAGAAAATTATTAATCGTAGCTCAAATTTGTTGGCATACTCCAGAAAGAGCATGTCTTGGGCTACAATTTGGTGCAAAAAATTAAAGCAGTCAGTCGCTCAAAATACACCAGAATATGTTAAATATAATTGAAATTTCAAAACTGGTAGTGTTGTCACAACTTCGACCAATGGCGAGCTTCCAAAGTTTTTACTGGTTTTTACTGTAATCAAACTTTAAAGCTAGGATGAGTCACCCTGCATATTAAGTTTCAGACCAATCTGTTCCGTGGTTGTTTAGAAGAAGATGTGTAAGCGATTTTCATAAGACGCCTTGCGTCATGTGACCTGAAAACAGCTGATGGAACAGCTGATTGCATCATCTGGTACAGTGACAATCTATACAGTTGCAAAAAACCAAATACAACTTAGTCATACTGGACCAGGGCTGAAATTTAAAGGAAAACTATAGGCCTATATCACAAGATTTGCACAAGATTTTCAATCTTGATACCCCCAGTAGTCTTGTACATGCATATCTATTTTCATTTCTGGAGAAACTTTTTCTAAAATTTCCATAATGCTCTAATATGAACGAAAAGTGGGTTACAGGTGGGTAAAGTGTTACACTTCAGCAGATAGCCCAAGCGATTTGGTAATGAACGTGTAGAAAGCTGTGACACACAGTTTTCTCAAAAAAAACCCGAAAAAAACAGTTGTCAGAGAAGAAGAAAAATAATCTGAGCAAGAACAATGGTCTTCCAAGCAAAGGGTGGAAGCCTAGTAATAATCCAAACGATTTCAATAGGTGTCACGCAGTACTGCGGGGTTCAAGCCGGTATTTCCGGCATATCAGTGTTACTCCGGTTCCTTGAATGGTGTCTGTGCATTCATATATAACCAACTTAATAAGAAAACCTACAATCTTTGTAGCCATTATGCATTGTACGTACACCTTATAGCATGTATATGTAGACCTTTGGAGAGAATTTAAAGGCGTACATGGCCTGAGCTTATGTATACATTTATTTTTTATATGCATTTTTTTTGTATACATTTTTATACAAATTTCAGAACATATATAGTCCTTTTCACACTGCCATTTTCAGCTTTACTGTTGTACTGAATACAGTTTTCTGTCATGTTACCTCCAAATATGGGTGAAATTGTGTTTTTTTTCGCATTTACGACAAAAGTATAGTTTGCAAGATAAAAATAAGACCGGGTTCGTAATCAGGACGTTAGACTACATGGGATAGCATACTTACAGTATTCGTACATTCATCCTAGACATGAATGGATCGAAATGTATTACATAACACATGAGTCTAGAAGTGTCAAATATAGTAAATCGGCCTTTGGATAATTTTTTAAGCTCCTGCATTTATTAAGAAACCTCAACGATTATTGTCACACATACAGTCGATATATAGCCCTTTGCACCAAGCCATTTTCAGATTTACTGCTATAGTGTTTTTCTATCATATGACCACCAAATATTGGTGGAATTGTATTTTTTCGAACTATTATTGCAATTTGCGACAGAAGCAAGAACAAGACCAGATTCGTGATGAGGACATCAAACTACGTCAGATAGAATACTAAAAATATTTAAATTCAGAAAATATTGTTCACATGACATGTTCAGTAAACATAGCATTTCCACAGTTTTCAGGATAAATAACTGATTTTTTGCACGCTTCATTTGCCCCAACATGCTCTATCTGTATTCGAAATTTCAGCTTAATCACATAAAACCTTCTCAAGAAAATGACACGTAAAGGTTTCTGTCAACTCCAATAAGGCAGCAAAAGTAGGTAACTGAATGGTATGCATTTACATATAACAAACTTAATTAGAAAGCGCACATTCTTCATAACTGTCAATAGTATGTACACTTTATAATGTCGATCGACCTGCTCTCTGTTTTTTCAAGAAGCTCGAGAATTTTCAGCATACATATAGTACATACATAGCCCTTATTACACAGCCATTTTCAGCTTTACAACTACGACAGTTTTCTGTGACATGACCTGCGAAGATGGGAGAAATTGCGTTTTCGCACAGTTTGATAGCAATTTATACACGTTAGGAATATATGACCAGATTAGTGATCAGGATGTCAAACTACGTTGGGTGACATACTTACAGTATTTTTATATTCATCCTAGAAAGGAATAGATTGTATATGCACTATATAACATACACTTGTAAATGTTCCAAAATATAGTAAATTGGCCTGTGGCAAATTTTGAAGCCCTGTACATCCTGTATTTATTAAGACAGCTCCAACATTCACGTGAACTACAGATGGGGAAAATTGCAAATTTTTGAATTTTGATCAATTTGCGACATAAGTACCTCTCAGAGGAAAAAAATAAAACCAGATTTGTGGTCAGGAAAAAAATCAGTTCTGCTGTATTAGCTAAAATCTAATTTGCATAAATATTGTATTTTTTCTGAGGACCCCCAGTTTTTACTCATAAGATCACATCTCTGGGTCTGCCACATACCTGCCTGAATGGCGATTTTTTTTTTTTTTTTTTGGCATGTACTACTTTCTGTTTGCTGACGTCAGTTCTGGTTTTGTAAAATATGTCTGTTGCCTTGGGATATTGTTAAGCCTTAAGATTGCCTCTCTGGTTTCATTAGTTAATGACCAGCCTCGGTAGCACAGTTGGTATAGCATGAAGAGGATAGTGCAACGACTGGTTGACCCATATCAGTATAATTGCTTGGGCGGACGGCTTACTTGCCTGCGGTAAGGCATCTCAGTGAAGCAGCACTAGATAAATGAGTGGTGGAAATCCGTCCTGCAACAAGGAGGCACATTACATGCGCTTTAAGGATTCCTTCGTCGTCATATGACTGAAAAATTGTTAAGTGTGATGTTAAACCCCAAGCACTCACTCACCCATTAGTTGAGGAAATGTACCCACTTCTGGCTTTGAAGATATCACTTCCTGTTTTGCAAAAATGGCATTTTTGGAATCGGTGTCCAAAACATCATCAGATAAAACTTTTTGCAGGACATCATCAGAAGAAGTGTAGAAATTATTAACTAAGAAAGGAAATTTGTGTCATATTACATCTGTACCCAGTAGCGAGCTTGTACAATTTTTAACCAAGAAAGTTCTCATTCTCAAAATTCAGTTTAAAATACAGTTCAGTCACATCAGCCATTCTGGAGAAGAAGATTTTTCAAGATTTTGTGAAAATTCAAGATGGCCACCAAATCTCCCTAAAAGTTATGGTGCACAACTTCAAGTACTACAGATAAAGATATTAGAATTTCATAAACCGTTTTCGCTGTCACAGTTTTGCTAATAATAGAAATAAACTAGAACTGCACAGCAGTTTCGTCCAAGGTTGACATCGTTTATTGTTGTAATTGTCATTCTACACCATCAAATAGAAGACAGCATAGTTATATGTAATTGCACAACCATTTCAAGAAACCATGGACAGTGAAGCAGAATACATTAAGTCTAATACCAGAAACCTAGTCCAGTTGCCATTTAACTCCATGTTAAAGCAACAGGATTAACATCTGTTTCTAAAAAATATCAAAAGTGGTGTTGTCATTTAAACACTTCCAGTGAGAAAACTATTGATCGTAGCTCAAATCCGTTTGCATACTACAGAAAGAGCATGTCTAGGGTTACAGGTCGGCGCAACTTCACATTTGTAGCTCTTTTTTTGCCAATAAAAGACACCAACCTAAAGACCTGCTTAATGCACCCACCGCAACACCACCATATGCCCCTACTGGCTTTAGAATAGCCATGAAGGCTTCCAGGGCACAAGCTCCCTTATAATCCTAACAGATACAAAAGCGATTCAAAGTCAAATGTCTTGAACCCCTACTAATCTGAACGGTAACAATAGGTGTCCCGCAGGACTACCTTAGTTTTTTAGATGCAGGGCGAACTGCACTGTGGCTTCACAGAGACGTGACGGACCTCCTGATAGTCATGGCGCTGTGCCATGCGATCAACAGCCAACTAGAGGTCTGTAGAGGTCTACAGATGTGAATATGCAGTTCATGGCAAATTTCATGGGGTGCTTAATGTACATGTACCTATTTCACTATATAGTGTAATACACCTTAGGAACATGTTAAAACAAAGTCTTTGATAACTTCATTTACAGGTCTCTTTGAAAAATAGAAACTTAGACTTAAATTGCCAGCTCTCATATCATCTATTGACTGCACTGTGATGACTGAGTGGTCAAAGCATTTGCCTTGTATGCCGGAGACGTTGGGATCAAAACCAAGTCCTGTCTTACATAATATTTATATACTGTCCATGCCTAACATTGGTAGAATTCATATTTCCTTGCTGTAGTGTCATGTCTTCCCTGGTATGTTGACATGAAATGAGGCAGTATCGTAGATATGTATGCTGATATTGAAATGCTGTGACTGCAAAAGTCTGTTTTTAAAAATCTTTTCAGAAGGTTCCTGGGGCCAGGTATCACTGTTCAATGTTGTCGTTGTTTGAGCTGGGAAGCTGTGCTCATGAGTTATACCTTCTAAACCTTCGAATACCAACTCACAGAGACCTCAATAAGGACATTGGAGAACTGAAGGAAATAACGCTTGTGGTCAGTTTGATCTTATTGCTTTTATAATGGCCTTAATTAAAGTAAAGAGTTGTCTTGCATATATACATATTAATAGATGTATGAGTACAAGACAAAACAAAAATATAAAGTAAATTTCTACTTTTCACCACTTTTTTTGCCAGTCTGCATGTATGTTTGATATCCTAATGCTATATGACTTTCCTTAATTTATTTATATTTGATTAGTGTTTTGTACTCTACGCATGAGTATTTCACGTATACGACGGGGGCCAGCATTATGGTGGGAGGAAACGGCTGATGGAGGCATGATTCTTATAACATGGTTGATTCTGTTTTCAGGTTATCCACCAAAATGGAGGCTTCACCAAAGTCTGGTTTTCCCTAAAGACCGTTATGTTTCCTGTGGTCCTGATAGCTTTAATTTGGTATTGGAGAAGAATCCGACATCTTAATCGAGATCCAACTCTTTTGGAAAAGTAGGTTGTTTTTTATAAGCAGTTAAACGGTCTTTAATATTTGTAAAAGATTATGGATCACTTTTGGGGAAATGCCAGCTCATAAATAATAAAAGACATGTGATTCAGCAGCATTGAAAGGTAAACAGTATAGGATGATGGTTTTTACCCCCCTTGGAACTGGCGTGTGTAGACTGGATACGATCAGATAAGACTTAAAAACATAGAATCATGAAAAATATGTATTGAACAGAAAAACAGCATATGTCGTTATTATGGGTATATCTTTAAGGGCTACTTTTCAGATGGCATTGAGTGTATATGTTTTCCATATGGCTCCGTATTGGAGCTTTTGTGGTGATCACATGTTTCGGTGTCGACTAATGTAGCAACATTTCAAGATGTGTTGGATTTATCATATTTATCATGGCTTCCTATGTCCAAATTTTAGTCACACAAAATCAGAGCCTTTGGGGCCTAGCCAACTGATAAATGGAGATTGTATTCCAGTTCTAGATTTCCTCCCACCATGATGCTGGTCACTGTTGTATGAGTGAAACATTCTTGAGTATGGTATAAAACACCAATCAGATAATTAAATATTCCTGTTATATTGATTTATGCCCCCACCCCTTCCTCTAGAAAAAATGTATGATGTATGTATGTATGTATACATACGACAATTCAATAACCATTAGGCTTTCTCAGGTGCTAAATGATATGTTCAGATAATAAATAAATATTTATAAAAAATGATTGTCGTGATCTTTATATTTACTACATTTACTACATAACGTAAGAATTATGGCTAGGATGCATCTCTGGCTGACTACAGTTAGAGCTTGTGGGGACTTGGCCTAGTTTAAGAAAGTTGGTCATTTTGGCTAGGATAGTTCGACATCGCTCTACTTTCCATTACAGTGGATATTGAGCTGTTTCATTGTTAAGAGAGATGTACAGATAGTAGGGTGGAAGAAAACCATACATTCATTCTTTTATTGATTCATTTTGTGTGTCATTTTTTTTTTACTGTCTTGACCATGTGCCATGGATGCATTGGGTAAGTTTTGTGGTTGATATTGATTCTTTATCTACAAAAAATTTTGTGAGATAACTATAAATTGTCAGATCTTTTTTTAATCATTGTGGTTGCAATTTTATATAAAATTATTAAGTATGGATTTTTGTGACTTTTTTTTTTTTTGGAAGGGGAGGGGGTGATGAATTTAGTTTTCACTACAACTACATTTGTACGAACTGCGTTCGTTCTTAATACATGTAAAGTATAGCTTGTGGAAAGATACACATGTACATGTATATATATATATATATATATATATATATATATGGGCTTTTACAGGACACTTTTTGCCCTGGGCATCACAATCACTTTCCTGAACTGTAAGTATGTTTTCAATAAATGCTCTAAATCCATGAATGAATTAACAATGACTGTGAATAATCATTTTTCACAACTGTTGGTCCAAGTTTGCCTACCCTTCTCATTGTAGCCAAATTTACACATTGGTATCTGCACTGTTACTTAGTTTCAGTGTCAACATATTCTTCTGTTTGCTAGTGGACTGTTTTTACTTTTTTGTATGTTTGACTGGAGGGAAATGCAGATGTTAATTTTAATTAATTAATTTTTTCTTCAAATTATTTTAGCATTTGTTTGTTTAATTTCATAATAAACTATTCATGCATTAGAATCTGTCAGCAGCATTGCTTCTATGTTCACAATTCTAAGTTTTTGATGTTTTCTAGCATTTTTATTTGATATTGTCTGCTTACCTGGTCACTGGAAATCTGATAATCACATATATGCATACTGGCTTCCTCTCCAGTCGTGTGTGGATAGGTCTGGCAACTTGCGAATGGTCCTGGCTTTTGCACTTCTCTCCTACCATAATGCTGGTCGCTGTCATATTTTAAGTGAAATAATGTTGAGTAGGGCGTAAAACCTCTATCAAATAAAGATTACATGTATGTTAAAATATCTTTAGAGTAAAATATTACATCAATCTTGTGAACAATAAGTGAAATAT
Source organism: Liolophura sinensis (assembly GCF_032854445.1). Lineage (NCBI taxonomy): Eukaryota > Metazoa > Mollusca > Polyplacophora > Chitonida > Chitonidae > Liolophura > Liolophura sinensis. Next base: position 37,249,378 of record NC_088301.1, read on the forward strand.
TTGTAAGGATTGATTTTATAGGTTTGGCTACACTTTGATCGGATTTAAAGTGTATCAATATAATGAACATTGTGTTTCAGTTCCTGTCGAGTGGTTGTCCATCTGGACTGAAACTCCCTTCATGCTGTTGTATGTTGATATCAGACAGGGATTGTTCTCAGCCATGCTTCTTTCCTTCTGGCTCATCTTTGTTGGTGAACACTCAATGGTAAGGCAGATGAGAATTATTTAATCACCCTATGGGTTTCAAGCCTATCACATGTTGAGAGGATTTCACTAAGTTTTAAATTTTGGGTGAAGCTCTGGTGTTAACAAACCCACCAACCAAAAGTTTAAGATGGATAATTTGTTTTTTAACTTAAAGGTTTAAGAAATTTAAATAGGGTATGAAAGTAAGTCTTGTGAGACTTCCCAGTGCATTGTGTAGAAGTTTCAAGAAAAAGAAAATGTTGTCTGACACAACCTGCCCCAGCACTCAGCATAGCGCAATAGACAAACTATTAGTTGACTAGGTGTCAGCATGGATTGGTGTGCCATGCCAGATACTGTCCACACTGCACAAGTAAATTTGTCCTTATTCAAACCGGCCTGCTGACAAGAGCGACCCTGACTGGCTTAGGCATTGACCAATGAGTATGCAGGTTTGAATCCAGTTCTCATTGGTTGAGCTGTGGCTTTAGGCCGAGAGGTTTATCATATACTGTTGAAATTTGGTGGGTTTTAAACTCTGATCATTCCAGTTTCCTCCACCCATAAACCTAACTACCGTCATATATAAATGAAATATTATTCAGTATGGCATTAAACGTCAATGAAACAAAATATACATAATGACACAAAATATTCTTCACCACTCACACCCCTTCAAAACGCATACCAATAATTATTGGTTCATTCAGATGATTATGCAGATTCAATGTGATGATTATACAGATTCAATGTGATGATTATACAGATTCAATGTATCAGACTGCGCGTGACTGACAAGTTATTTTCCTCGTCAAATGTACATCTCTATATACAAATAAGCTATTGTGAGGGAATTTCAATAGTTTATTTCTTAGAAATAGCATCAAGCTTGACTCGTTTTGGCTGTATGCTGGACATTAGGTGAACATACTGTTTTTTGTTCCTTGAACGCAGGATCAGATTCAGAGAAAGACACTGGCCTCCTATTGGGTACATTTGAGTGCTGTGGCATTTGGTTGTATTGCCATGTTTGTGTTCGAAATGTGTGAAAGGTAAGCATGATGAACTACCTTACAATTTAAATTGAAAAAAAGAGAGGACAAACTTGAAAATTTACTTAATAATTTTGCCATTAACTCTTGGCTTCCTTAAGTAAGGGAATTTTGTTATCCTGTTCTGGATAGTATTTCAGTATGCTTCGTTTACATTTGGATTTCATACACTTTAGTTGGTAAAGAAGTTAGTGATGAACCTTTTGAGACAAGGATACCAAACTTGATGGACAACATGAATTGGGTCATCAATTTCACTTGGTTCATGAATGAGGTTTATGTGTATTCTCTGGAGCTGGTTGGTTGTCAAGAAAAGACATCGATATCTCTTCCCATAGTGATACAAAATATGCAAGTTGTGTTTAAATGTGTACATTTACTTGTTTGCAGGGGTATTCAGCTGAAGAATCCATTTTTCTCCATCTGGGTCACAGATGTGGGAAGAAATATGGCTGTATCCTTTATCAACTAGAAAATTATCAGATTTTGCCTCAAGTGTGAGCAATACAGAGGACTTTGGTTACCGTCATTGCAACTGATATCACAGATTGAAAAGACATATTGCAGACGGCAAAAAAATTGTGCTGTTATTTTAGACATCCCCTTCCAGATGTCTCCTGACATGTATCTGACTTTCGGTGAACAATCAAATGTTCAGTTTTATTCGTGCTTTCCCTGCGGCCATCAACTCACGCAAATCACTATATTTAGAAACATGGCAGAAGGGTGTCTTTTTGACAGGGTTACCTTCCCTTGTTCTCTAGGTAGATGTTCAGGGAACTGCAAATGTCAGACTAGTCAAGACAAGGTACTGTGTGGTAATTATGCCTCCTGCCATATAGATGGTTGGGAATTACAAATATTTATGATACATTATCAGTAGAATGGAAGATCGTATTTGGATTACTAGATTTATAATTTGTGTTCAATCTGTCATATTGTTTACATGTAGCATCCACGAGTGGACGTTGCATTGTGGGAATATTTATGTTGCCTCATTTGCATGTTATCTTGTTGGGCAGACATTTTAGACCAGTGGCAGACTTCCAATATAATTCTCTTACTTGGCAATTTTCGGAAAATATATATCCAGGATGTTTAGTTAGGAGTCAGATGCCACTTATTTTTGTATTTAGCTGAACCGACTCAAAAATTCTCAATTGCTTTGCACTGTAATTGATATAATGATAGGCTAAGCTGATGATTGTCATTAAATTTATGAAGTAAGCATTGCTCAGATTAATAAACTTCCTTATTCTTTTTAACATAGTTCTATTATACATCTGCCTCAATTCAGCCAGCAGTAGTAAATATTATTATATATTGGTTATTTTAATTGAATTTAATATTTCATCATTAGTTTCAGTTATTTACTTGACACTTGAAGTTGTATTTGTAGAATTAATATAAAGTTTGGGTGATGGAAAGGATTTACAGGATCCTCCGTTTCGATTCAGATTGGATAGGACTGCACCTTACAGTAATTTGTTGATAAATGTTAGGATATGATTTGACTTTATTAATTCCTTGACTCTTTTGTTAGCTGGCCTTCATCATCATCGCTGGAATATCTGCCTGTTTGTACTTCCTGTTTCTCAGCTACATGATCTACAAAGTGTTCCGCAACATCAGCGCTAAAAAGATGGCCCTTCCTAGCATGAGTAGTGCCAGGAGGAAGTACTACTCTGTAAGTCATGAGAGAACTTTGTTTACAGTAATTTTGAAGACTGATGCATTAAAAGTTTATCTATTTGTTTATTTGATTGAACACTGTACTAAAGAATTCATCATTCATAAGATGGTGGTCAGATTGATGAGTGGAGGAAACGAGTGTGGAAAGGATAAACGACCAAACTTTGACAAGTTACTTTTTAATTTTCCCATAATTGACATACAGACTTGCATGCCATATTAGTCAGTGACAGGTGCTCTTGAGCTTAAGTAAAACTGCAAACATTCCCATAGGTTTAGACTGTTTTTGTCAGTAAGACGAGTGAATATCTGTGCTTATCTACATATTAACTGACCAAACGTTCTTGAAAGTGCAGGATATGGTCAAATCCATATTTGTTTTTGTTTCCCCGATGACCTCCTTAGACTTTGCATTAGCTTCAAGTCAGTTATTAACACCACATATATGTGTATGGCATCCTACCACAGGTTTGTGACAACTATGCTGTTCTCTTTGTGCTCATGAAAGGCATTTTAATCTGTTTGTAGGGGATTATTTACCGCTTCAAGTTCCTGATGATCACCACCCTGCTGTGTGCAGCACTGACCGTCATCTTCTTCATCTTGAGTCAAGTCCAAGAAGGTCATGGTCACTGGGAGAAAAACTCCTCTCTGGAGTACACATCAGGTTTCTTCACAGGTGAGACACTTTAAGCTGTATGCCTCATACTGCACAAAATTTCCCGGACTCCTCCATTGTTTTGCATATTAAAATATATACATGTAGCTATTGCTGAACAATACTGACAATGCAATGAGTTATATCAGTCTACAGAGAATAATGTCCTGGAGATTTTTATGAGCAGCATATTCTGATTCTAATCAGCAAAAACCTCCTACCTTTTCATGCCTATGAAATGGTTGAAAAACTAAGAACAATACTTGATCATTATTTAAACAGGTGTGTATGGTATGTGGAATGTGTATGTGCTGGCTCTGCTTGCCCTGTATGCCCCCTCTCACAAGTACATCCCTGAGCAAGAATCTGGTAAGTCATCATTGTCATCTCCTTCCTTCAAGAAAAGATCAATTTAAGGGTATGTGAGAAGATTATTCTATATGAAAAACTTAAAATGATCTGATTGAACAAACGGAATTTGTAGCAGTTATTAACCTTGCTTGTCTAGATTTTGCCAACAGTCAACAGATTCCCAGAAATGTAAGGGGTTACATTATGCATGTTGCAATAAAAACATTTAATTCCAATGCTGGGTAAATTTACTGGTGATGTTATGCACGTTACAAGGAAATCATTTAGTTCCATGTTATTAGGGGCCCCTGTGGCCAAGGGGCTAGCACGTCAGTGCGGCGCAATGACCCAGGAGCCTCTCACCAACACGATCAAAGTTCAAGTCTAGCTCATGCAGGCTTCCTCTCCAACTGCGCATGGAAAGATCTGTCAACAACCTGCAGATGGTTGTGGGTTTCATTCGGGCTCTGCCTGCTTTCCTTCCACCATAATGCTGGCCACTGTCATATATGTTATACATTCTTGAGCACGGCGAAAACTAGAACTGCAAGCAGTTATACAGCTTGCAAGCGGTTTGTACACACAAATTTCAGCACCCACTTTCTCCACCTGAAGTCTTTCAAAACTATCAGTTTTATGCTCTTCTGAAAAGATCTCAGTTTTGTGTAATACGAGCAGAAAACATAGACGTAATTCGTGGTAGACAATAAACTCTCCAAACGATTGAATTTCATGTACCTTGTCGAAACCAGATCTCATATTTTCAACGAAAGCAAAATTATTTTTACCCATCAGCAATACTCAGCATCACGATTGTCCCACATATGAATCATACTTAAACCCGAAATGAATTTGGTAAGAATGGTAAGTAGTGGACTGGAATTGAACCCCATGCTGCTAGGACTGGTAGCCTGGTGCGTAAAAATTTCATGGCAAATTGAAGAAAAGAAGAAAACAAAGATTAGCAGGAATAAACTGGATGTGAACAGGTGACTGCTAGGGGCTATGGTGAAAGACAGTGAAAAAGAAAAAAACATTGCTCTCAAATAGCAGTGCTGGGCCACATGTATAGAGAGATTGTCCCTTTGATCTACTGCTCCTTTCCCCCAGACAGAATTAGAATACACCCCCCTGTAGCCAGCGGTCTACAGTGAACAGTTTTCATGCAATCTAGCACGAAGCCCTTGTGTTATTTGAATGGGAGGTTTTGTCAGTTTTGGTATGTATGTATGCTGGGGGGTTTTGCATCATGCGTCATGTTTTTGGTGTGTTTTTTATCGGTCATAACCAGAAAATTATACCAAGTACAAAAATAATTCTACAGATTACAAATACAGATTTGTAATCCTGACGTCATGGAGTACTAGACTAGTTTCATCTAAAGATCAGTGGAAAAAGATGGTTTAAGCTTATCAATAAAATTCAAAATGACACTAAAATAACCTTTAATTGCAATTTAAAGAAAAACTATACATCGTGGGAAAAAACTAAAACCACGGTTGTCTTCAGCAGGTCAAAGTACATGTACATCTAGTTGCTATCTTGTTTTTTCAAAACTCAGTCTAAGGTCATCACTTGACTGAAACGACTAGTAGTGAACTTTCACATTTCTCTAACGATTTGCATAAAATTTTCAATTCTGAAACCCTCAGTAGTCTTATACATGCATATCAATTTTCAATGCAATCGGATCAGCGGTTCTAGAGAAGGAGATTTTTGTAGATTTCCGTGCTGCTCCATTATGGCCGAAAAGTAGGTCACAGGTGGAGTTTTATACTACAGCAGGTAGCCCAAGCGATTTGGTAATGAACATATGTGGAAAGTTAACAGCTGTGACACATAGTTTTCTCACCAAACGAAAAAAACAGTTGTCAGAGAAGAAGAAAAATAATCTGAACAAGAAGAAGTCTAATAAATTCCATGTTATTGAAACTTCAGGTTTTGGGCTTTCACTCAGAGTGCTCTATTTACCAGTGTTCGGCAATAAGCAGACAACATTCACCCACCATAATAGATTTACTTGTGAGTGAAAGATACTGTTATTTATAACTTCAGTTACTGTCATGTCAAAATTTTCCTTTGTCTTTACACTAAACATTGATTACCTCATGTGGCCTTTCAGGTAGCCATTTTCCCTGTCTTATATTGTTCTTTTCTTCATTTTTTTTTTTTTTTCAGATGACAGTCGTGAAGAAGAGCTTCAACTGACTAACATGCCCCCAGAGACTTCCATGGCCCAGTCTGAGGGTAGTGCAATGTCTGCACTTGTCTCCAAAGTTGCTGCAGACTAACATGTCCAACAGACCACTTCTTTACCCCTTTCCATCAACTGGTCTGTCATACAGCTTACACATATTTGTATACTTAGTTTGGTTGGATTGTAATTCAGTGTTGAAGTGGTCATATTTTGTGGTGATCATTTTGACGTGTAAGTCATTTTAGTAAGTCTGGTAAGTGTAATTGTACTTTACGCAAACTTTATCTTGTATTATTGAGAGCGAATACAGATGTTGTTTTTTTTTGGGAAAGTTCTGAATGATCTATTGTCTTTTATCCCTGTGGTGCATTAATAGCATGTTTAGAAAAAATTGTTTGTTTCCTCAGTTTGCTTTTCATTTGCTAAATATGGAATTATATACATGTATGCAAGTTATTTTATTGTTTAACTCATATAAAAATGTATGGTTTTATGTATGCTGTATTACATACATGTATATAGAGTAGATTGTCTGTGTATGAAATAAAATGTGAAACGTAGAATCTTTATCAGCTACACAGGACATCAGCTACATTGTATCAGTGACCATTGGAAGGTTAAACAACTATCCGATCATTTACACGTGTGTACATCTATTATAGTCACTAATGTTCTGCTTTATTGGAGTTTTTTGGCTTGACTTTTGTGCATTTCTCTAGTTTTAGTCCCACATACTGTATACATTGAATCATGGTTTAGTAGAAAACTAGGAATCCTCAAATATGGTCACAGATATATTGCTTGCTCACCTGATGTTACAATCTGTAGAACCATTCCTAATTTCTACTTCACTGTGACATTTGAATCTCTCCATGGAACTTTCAGATCTTACACTTGAATGCGATCTTCTAGTATGTATTAACTGCAAAATAGATTTATTCTGATGGCCAGTTTCAAAGATTCATATTCTGTTTGCCACTTGTAAATGCCCTTTCCAGTAGGCCAAAGGGCATTACCTCCCTTGTTGTGCTATAACGACTAAGACGTAACATGAGATTAGTTTTACTACAAGAAGTGGGACCTTGCCTAATAACAGTGAAAAATATTTTTTAGGCAACAGTATATTAAAAAAAACATATGAGCCTTCGTCTGACATATCTGAAGAAGTTTTGCTGAAGCTTTCTATTGTGTTTAGTTAAAGCCAGAATTTTTAAATTACCCCCAAATGGGTTTTAAAAAAATAGATAACATTAATCCTGGACTTTCCAAATAAGTTTACACAGTTAAAATCTGTCTTAAAGATAGGTCTTCAACTAGCTCATGCCACTTTCACTCCGAAACTTGCCAGTAACCATTTTCTGTGCTCCCACCTAACCACGGCTTCCTCTAAAAACGCACCATTACATAGTCCTGTGTGAGGTTATTGACAAAAACCATAGGCCCTGGTGTTGTCCTTAGGGACGAATTGCGTGCAGTATCTGTAAAGTTTGTTTGTATTTTGCTATGTCACATTGTTAACATTAGCCCACCTTCCAGACTGAGATTTTGGTATGCAGATTGTCTTACAATATGATGGCAATATATGATTATGCTTTTGTGAATTTATACATGTAGTGCCATTGTTCAATCTGCATATATTTTTATCAGTATGCGCAACATTTATATTAATGACTCTGTACTGATACATGTCTAGTTTGTGTATTCATATAATAAAAAGAGATGTATTAAAGTAATAAAGATATTCTTCCATGACAAATATAAGTAGATTTAGAATGCATGAAGTCGTTATATTTTGTTTATTTATGAGATATATAATATGGGTTACAAGTAGACATATCAACTTCAGACGTTTTTTTAAGTCAAAAGGAATGGATTCATTGACTTGAAGAGATGGACTGGCTGCTTTGAAGGATTTTTATGATAATGGTGGTTCCACATCAGGCTTGGAACTGTAACTGATTGTTGTTGAGATATGAAAAAACTTGAATAAATTTACAATAAGATTTTGTAATTGATTTTTTAATTGACGCATGTGGATTACAAGTCTTACCGAGTTCTTCAAGCATACAAATACAACGTATGTGTAGAAATGCACTATTTTCTGCATTATTCTGTTAATGTACCCATGTAGCTCGGATAATGCAATACACATTCTTTTTCATTGTGGGTTGTATTAAAAGTCCATTAGGTAATGGACTTCTGGTTGTATGTAAGACTAAATATATACATGTAGATTTATTGGTTAGCTTTTGATATGTGTAGTCATAATTTTGTGTCCTTTTTTTACATTTTTACTCATTTCAATTATAGACTAAGCTTTTTAGTCATGACTTCATTATTGAAATAAAAGTTGATTACAGATGTGTTGATCAGCATTTCTTATTTATCTTTACTGCAGAATTTTAGTGTTTCTTTTCCACAACCATTCAATTCAGTGCTACTTTTTTTTTTTTTTTTATATCTCTATAACAGATCACTTTTCACCTGAGGAACAGAATTATAAATCTTAAACCACCAATGGAGCCAGCCTGTCTTCTTTTGTGTCCAAGCTGTATAGGGTTACGTTATGAGGCTTTAATTATACAATGACAACCTTTAATGACATGGAGCCACTTCTGCATAAAGAGATTTACTTCTACATATAACTTATCCATTCTTGGTTTAATAGCGTCTGTAAACTGTCAGTTCCTCGGATGTAATGATGAAATATAAGACTAGCAGGCAACAGGTTTTCACAGAAGGAAGATCTTCATCTGGATTTCAGCTGAATTCCCACAGTATTTGTTTTCTCAGCAATCTATGATGGATACTTTCACAAGGTGTATATCTTGAACCTAACAGGTACATCCTACATCAGGTACATCCTGTATCGGGTACCCTGGCAAGTGCAGATCCCGAGCCTCAACAAATACAATCTACAACAGGTACCTTAAAAGTGTTGAACTTGGATCAAATGGGTCCTGTGTGTAACACTTGCCCTCACAATTGAAGATCTTGGATCTACATGTAATGGGACCAACATGTATAGGGTGCCCTCACATGGTGTTGATCTTGGATCCAATACACCCAATCCATAACTGGTGGCCTTTTGGATTTAACAGGCCTAACCTGTGTCGGCGCTCATCCTAAAGTGTAAATCTTGGAACCAGTTTGTAACGAATAGCTTCATAAAGTGTATATGGTTTTAACCGGGGCAAACCATATCAGGGCTCATCCTAAGGTTTAAATTCATCATCCTCTCTGTAACTGACCATGAGCAAGTTCCATATATAGCTCAACAGGTATATTGGATCGGCTCAAACTGTACTGTAGCAAGGTGCCCTTGCTATGTGTTCTGATTCCATAACGTCATCCTGCAACAAGCTTCTTAGGCTACCCTAGTGAAAATCTAGCGTGCATGACAATATTTGAAGGTTATAGGCATTTAGTAAATCCCCCTTTTGCACAGTAAAAACCTTGATTTTAGGGTAGATAATGCATTTGAATCGTGAACAGCCCGTTTTGGATTTACTAGATAATAATTACAGGCTGTATTACGTTTTAATTATGTGAGCATATCAGTTTCAGTTTACCATGATGACCTGTAGACCTACGCTACATATACTAAGCAAAAAAAAAAAAGCAAAATATATTCAAAATACATACATCGATCTGTCCCGTTCTTATGCCCTAAATTAACAGGTCGTCAGATAGGCCTTCTTTCACGCCGGTCCCAGTTATGAAGAGCTAAGTATGTGCAATATTTTTCAAGTTACCCGCCGGTAATCTTTTTTTTTTTTGTAAGCTTTTGTGATATTTTTACCTGTGCAATAAAGATAATTCTCATTCTGTACATTAATGCTGAGTGACAAATGTCCCTTCGGAGAAAATATCTGACATTAGTAAGTTAAAAAAAAAGGCTCTTCGACTGCAAATGGTTTGAACTTTACTGTTAACTTCACACATGGAGGACTGGGTGTAATTCTCCGCACTTAAACAAATCTCAAGTATTCCCGAGTCTTGGAGAGTGCGAAGTGTTTACGACAATGGAGCCCACGTACGGCTCAAGCATGTGACGTCATTCAGAATCTGCTGCCACCTACTTCACCAACGACGATGATTCTTATGTGTTATTCTAGATAGTTGAATTTAATTAGTGAAAAAAATATGGCAGATTTCTTCAAGTCAGCATTTGGGATGCTTGGAAGCGGAGGAGGGAGAGATGAAAACGATTTCGTGGGCCAAACTGTAGAACTGGGCAATCAAAAACTGCGTGTCCGTCGAGTGATCGCCGAAGGTAATGAAAGCGAAGACGGCGCTGAACTGTCATTGACAAGACAAATTGACTTGCATAAAATATTTGGGAGGAATGTGTATTATTGGTAGAAACGGCAGTGGTTAAAGGTTATTGCCTACTTAGAAGTTCCACTAGGTACAATAATTGAAGAAAACCTCGTCAGTGGTTAAAAATTCACTAACATGTCGGTCATGTTATATGATCTCATCGAATTAATAACTGATCAACTGCAAAATAACAACAGGAACTGATTTTCATTAAAATATTGGTAAAGGTAAATGAGGATGGTATCATCCTCATAAAGTAATGATATTGGCGAATATGTTGACATTAGATATGGACATGGACATACCATGTAGACTAATGGTAACTAGGTGAAGGAACCCATCTCGTATGTACATTTTTAGAATGTTAAGTTCAAGTCTTCATTTTATTCTGTTCAGCTGGAGAGTGTGCAGTATTCAAGACAACTAATCTAGACATTTGCCATCTTACTGGCTTCTAAAAGTTTTAATCTTGAGGACATGGCAGTGAAATATTGTCCAATAAGCAGGAAGCCAAAACAGAACTCTTTCACAATGTGATGCGAGTCCAAAACACAATGTTGACTTCAAAGATAACATATGCTATACAGAATGTTCTGCACACTAACATACTTAATTATTATTTAGGCTTAGTTCCCATAGTTCTCATGTAGTATCTTTCATCGAAATGTGGTTCATCAAGTTATATGCTCCACTGCTATCCATTGACCATAGGCTGAAAGTATAACATTTGATGACTTATTCCCATGAGCCAGTGTCAAAACACAAATATAATAAACATACTTCTGAAGCTAAAACAACATTGCCTGGTTTCATTTGGAAACATATTGTACCCATTTAATGGCCTAGCTGATGTAGCAAATCTATTTGATCATCAGTGTTACTGGTCAATTTTCTAGGTGAAACCATCTGTAAAACCTGCCCCAAAATTTGTATTTTTTAGAAATACTATAGACCCATTGTAATGTTTCTGACTCATGTTAATTAACATTCCTGTATATTAAGTGAGTTAGATGAAGCAGTCAGCTCAGTCTCAAACTTCAGTATCATCTTTAACTGAGGATAGATGCTTATTCACTTAATGCTTTGACTGCATGCATATGTATTTTGCAACAAACTCACTTTCATTTTTATGAATATTAGACCACTGTGATAGTTCATCTGATCCCAGGAGTATTAAGATTAAATTACTTTTAACTTTTTAGCTTGCTGTGACTTCAAGTCCAACTTATGTTGGATTCCCCTGCAGTTGTGGATGGGAAAATCTTCCAGCAACCCACAGAAGGTTGTGGGTTCGCCTGGGCTCTGCTCGGTTCCTTCCAAACATAATGCTGGCTGCCACCATATAAGTGAAATATTCTTGAGTATGGTGTGAAACACTTTATTTATTGAATACCCTGAATGACATAAAATTTTGCAAAATTGCATTTTTAGAGACATATAAATATTATGAAATATTATTTTTGGTGCTACAATTTTCCAGTAGAATATCATCCCATGTTCCAAGGAAACCTCGAAACACCTTTCTAAAATCAGTGGAACTCTCAGAGTCAGGAAAATGGGCAAGTTAGTTATGAATGATATTTATGGTCATTTAGGGTAAATAAATGTCATGGACCGTGTTTTAGCAATGTCACATATTATTATTATAAACCTATATTAGGTTGATGAAAAATAGACACTAAATCAGACAATCTGAAAACATGTTTGTCTTCATGATCCTATCTGACAGTGAAATTTTCTAGGACAGCTATTCTAGTTCACAAAATGCATTGCTCTCTCAATTACATGTACCTATATCTTATAAAACGAGAATAATCAGTGGTAGGGTATTCTTTGGGGAGTGTTTCCCTAAGTTTGGAAAACAGTATATTGGCCACTTTATCAAATCAAACATTTAACACTAAATTTTAAATGCAATATACTTTTGTAGAGTTTTATCACACGATATCTCATGTCTGGTGTCCCTGGCGTGATATTTCAGTGGCAGCAGCAATTTCGCAGCATGGACTCACCCTGCCACAAGAGAACACAATATATGTACACACATCTAATGGCTCCTCCTGGTCATATGATTGAAAAATTGTTATGTACAACATTAAATCCCAAGCACACATATGTACAATGAAGCTCTTCATTACTACTGAAACTGAATTTCTTCTCTCTGCTAGGGAATAATATACACTGTGGTAAAAATTGGGATAATGTATGTTGTCTTCCTATAATATGTCCATTATGTGGTACAGTATGACAGATTTCTGATATTTTGTCATTTTTCATTTCCAGGTGGCTTTGCATTTGTGTTTATTGCTCAGGATGTCTCGAGTGGTAAAGAGTATGCATTGAAGGTATGTATATATAAAGTTAATAAAGTATACATAAAACAATTTGCAACAGTAAAGAATGTGAATGTGGTTTACTCCCATGTTTTTATATCCTGGACTGGTGTTAATTTTAAGTAACTGTGTGATGTATTGATGACTTGCTTGCATTTCTTTAAAACTGCAGATATCTTTGTCTTTGTAGAGGTTGATAGCAAATGATGAAGAGAAGAATAAGACGATCTTGGATGAGATTATGTACCTTGTATCCTTTTTCTCATACATGTTTGTTTATGTGGACTGGTATCGGGAAAGAAGATTTGATTCTTTCCTCGTTTAATCCCATCAGTGATCAGGTTTTACCTGAACTGAAAATTCTCACAAACTTAAATTTGATGGAAAATACTAACCTGTATTCATGTATTGTCCACATTGACCAAATTATATTTATTTGAATGCTTCTTGATATTTGCAAAGATTATTTTAATTTGAACAAGACTTGCTGATTTATATTCTTCTGTAGTACTAGTACTCTGAATCATAGAAATTTGAACAGGACAGCTTAGTGTCAGCAGAATTCTAAACCTATTGGAAAGTCATATGAATAATATCATTATAATAATTTTAATTAAAGTGAACAGGAAAAAGAGTTTTTTCAAAGATTAGAGGTTATATTTGAAATTATGATATGTAAGTTATAAAATAAATCCTGGCTGGAACCCCGATAATGTAATCTAGATGGGGTTTGTTTTGCATGCCCAGTGAACTGTATGTTGATTTTAAATTAGATACACTTTAACCACATACAGAAAAAACTGTCAGGACACAGCAATATTATCCAGTTCCTAGCGGCAGCATCCATAGGGAAGGATGAGTCAGGACATGGACAGGCAGAATATTTGATACTCACAGAACTGTGTTCAGGTTGGTCCATGTCCAAGTACAGTACACAAAGACATGTGATCTGTGCATTGTGATTTAATTATCAGTTGATACATTGATTACATAATTCCCAAAATAAGGAGCCTTAAAAGATGGTGAGTACAAGGAATGTAGTTTATTAGCTGATGTATGTGTATAATATTTAAACTTGCAAAATGAAGTGACTGCTCCGGTGGCATTGTGGTTAGAGCGTTGCCTTGAAGTTGGGAAACCCCCAGGATCAAACCCAGATCGGGTCATACCAAGGAATTGAAATGTGGCACTTTCTGCTTCCTCGCTTGGCGTTCAGCACTGAGAGGTTAGAGTTAGGAAACATAACTTGTTAGCCTGATGTCAGTGTAATGTGACTGGGTGGGGAGTCATTTCTGGTGTCTTTGGCATGATGCTTCAGCGACGACAGCACTTTGACGGCATTGACTCACCCTGCCACAAGACGACACAGTGTATGTACACACATCTAATGATTTCTTGTTGTTGTATGACCGAGTAGTTTGTAGTATGACTGAAGTACTAAATTAAACCCCAAGCATACATATTCAAAATGAAATGCTACATGTACATGTAAGTACCTTTACGAGGTGAAGAAAACTTATCAGTTAAATGTATCCTTAGGTTTGGAAAAGTATTTCTGTATTAGATGTGACTGTGTATGATGTTGTTCCAGGTGTCTTCATGCATTCTATCTCTTGTATATTTGAGAAAACCAAAACAGTTTATTCATGCAACCTATATTGCATTGATATTGATATATATGCGGTAACTCAGAAGTCAGTTTCCTTTAGTGTAAATTACACCGGTAATATACAGTGGGAAATAAATGTGTACGATGTACAATTTTCAGGTGAATTAGTGTCAGTTCTGAACAGTCTAGAAAGACCTCTACCATGTGATAAGGTGCTGCAGGTGTTCTTCCAGACATGTCGAGCTGTTCAGCACATGCATCGACAAACACCACCCATAATACACAGGGATTTAAAGGTAAATGCTGTGCTCCTTTTGTTTTATTGTAAACGATTTAGCCATTTTTTGTCTCTTTGTCTGTAAGCTGTCACAAATTAATACACACATTAAATTTGTAGGACATCAAAAAAGTGAATTGTGGAAGAAAACTTATTGTAAACATTTCAAGATGTACTTGAGAATACTGATAATTGCATTGTTTCAGATTGAGAACTTGTTGCTGAGCAGTAAAGGGGTGATAAAACTGTGTGATTTTGGCAGTGCCACAACCAAAGTACAAGAGCCTGACCACAACTGGTCAGCTATCAAAAGGAGTTTGGTGGAAGATGAGGTAAGCTGTTAAAATATGTACATCTGAGACTATGTTAAGTCATGAATAATATAAATATAGAAGAAAAGTCAAGCTCGTATTTTTTTTCTATCCACATATCTGATATGTATGTATATTGGACACAAAAGCAGAATACAACTAAATGTACATGTAAAGCTGACAACAGGTGTGATCAAAACAGTAGATTTATCTAGACTGCCTACTGTCACTGTCATGCAATCAGCATCATTAAATGAATTTCAAGTTTCGAGGTTATATCATCATAGTGACATCCTTTTGCTCTGTCACACCATTGGATGATGACCGACAAGGGCAAATCAGTGCATTTTAAAATATTGGCATTACCACCAGATGTCATTAATGTATAGAATTACCTAAAAAATATAGTAAACAAAATATTGCACTGTATCAGAATCTTCAGTTATGGACAATATACTGTTCTGATTGTCACAGCACAAAGGGACATCACCATGATGTCATAACATGAATCTTGAACCTCTTGTAAACTGATGGATGTCGCTGTAAGTATTTTATATCTTTTATATTCCCAGATTGCGAGAAATACAACACCCATGTACAGGGCACCAGAAATGTTAGACCTTTATCTTAACTACCCAATAAACCAAGCTGGAGATATCTGGGTAAGACTTTGCTCAACCAAAGTTCATATTATGATGATTATCTATTAAAAATTGTAAGGTTAATATTTAACTGATTGTGTAAGTAATTGTCAAATACATGAAACATTGAATTGGTTTTACACATTTACATGGAACTGCAGATGATAAATAATCAAGATTCAAGGCAGTGTTTGTGTATGTTTCACATTTCAGGCATTGGGTTGTGTACTATACAAATTGTGTTTTAATGAACACCCGTTTGAAGACTCTGCCAAACTGAGGATTATCAATGCTAACTACACAATTCCTGAAAATGACACAGAGTATACAGTATTCCATGATATGCTGAGTGAGTGTGTTATAATAAACCTAATGTTGCACATTGCCTAATCACAATGTTGAACTCAGTGATTTCGCTGTAAATTTGCATCTCTGACTATATTTATGTGCGAAAGTCTACTTTACCCTTAATTTTTTTTGCCAACATAAACTGTGGAAAAATATGTGCAACAAAGCTTGATATTATGACAATGTGTTAATATTACATGTCCCTTTACATGTATGTATGCATTCTTGGTTTAGCCAAAGAAAATTTTCCTTTCATTCTTGACATTCAGAAGAAGCTTCTGTATTACCGATCAGTAACAATCGTCTGAAGCATGTGTAGTCAAGTAATACGTCTTATCTTTTTCTTTTTTCTGAATCTATCAACAGGGGGCATGTTCTTAGTGGATCCTCGTGAGAGACCAACTGTAAATGACCTTCTGGAGCGGCTTCAGGAGATAGCTGCTGCCAGAAATGTAAACTTGAAAGAGCCTTTGGACTTTGGTCAGAACATGGGTGCTCCTGCACCAGCTCAGTGTAAGAATGCCTGGAAATACTTAACAAGCATGGCATGCATACATTTCTAAAAGAGACCACAGGAGATATTCCTTTAAGTTATAGCCAACAAGAGTTTTCTTTCCTGACAGACAGTAATCCAATGAAAAAAATTTTAATGGGTTTTTGAAGTATTTGGTTGAAGTGCTTGAAGCTTTGGTAATAGGGCTGCTCAAAATACTGTAGTTTTTAAACTCCAGTGTTGGTAGAATGTGTTTTGAGTTCTGAGATGATCAAGCTTTCTTTCTTGTGAACAGCCCCAGAAGGTTACAGAGCCAGCCCTGAGAGACGCCCCCCTCCACAGTATGGAGGCTCACCCAATCACAGGCCAGAATCTGTTGACCCGCAGGGCTCAGGGTCGACTGCCAGTGCACTCTTCAGTTCTCTGAAGGGCGGAGCAGGAAGTATCATGAAGAACATCAGAGACGCTTCTAGCAAAGTCATGGAAACCGTGCATGCGTAAGTATAACATTTGGTCCATTTTGATATTATGTATTCCAGGCCCCCGTTTCATGAAGTGCACTTTAGCTAAGTAAGCCTTTAACTGCATGTACCATCACAACATATGTTGTAGAGATATGTAGTGCACTTAGCTAAGGGCTACTTAACACTGTCGACATTGAAAAAGGGCCAGGAGCCAGTTTTATGAAATTCACTTTAGCTGAGTTAGTCCGTAACTACCATGACGGCGTATGTTGTAGAGGTATAAAGTGCATTCTAAGTATGCTTCATGAAACCAGGTCGGGGCCTCCGCGGCTCAGTTGGTTAGCATGCTAGCCTCTCACCAATGCGGTCGCTGTGAGTTCAAGTCCAACTCATGCTGGCTTCCTCTCTGGCCGTACGTGGGAAGGTTTGTCAGCAACCTGCGGATGGTCGTGGGTTCCCCCGGGCTGTGCCCGGTTTCCACCCACCATAATGCTGGCCGCCGTCGTATAAGTGAAATATTGTTGAGTACGGCATAAAACACCAATCAAATAAATAAATAAATGAAACCAGGTCCTCGTTCACTGAGTTATGGTAGTGGTATGTCAGTTGAGACAAAACTTTATTTTGGAGGAGTTTTATTTTTTGGCTGAAAAGTTGTACATTACCCCATCTGATAAGTTAGTTAAATGCTATTCTAATGAAAAAGGGTATATTTTGTAATTGCTTATTCTCATGTTTTCTTCATATAATTTTCAGCACGATGAACAAATCAGACTTGGACATTTCCTACATCACATCCAGGCTATCAGGTATGTCACCTTCTTGTGAAGCATTAGCATTTTCAAAGCTAATCTGATCCACAAACTAAGGAAATTTACTCCATTGGTTTCTATGATATGAAATGTCAAGGCCCTTATTACTCCTGTGATGTAGATATACTTACCAAAAGAGCTATGTGGTGGACACTAACTTTCTTGATTTATTTATTTCATTGTTGCTTTATGCTGGCAGACCTTTTCATGTACAACTGATGAGAAGAATAAATCATTAATCATGCTGATCAGTTTGAGGGAGCTCCATCACTATGAGACAAATCCTCATCAGTCAGTAATTGATAATCTTATACCCTTATATAACACTGGCAACTAAAGCTTCCTGACTCAACAGTAATGGTCGTAGTGTATAAGTGTATGTAGTTGGACAGCTATAGTAAATCATTGGCTCTAAATCCTTAAGTGATCCTTGTGTTGTTTATAGTTATGTCATACCCTGCTGAGGGCGTAGAGTCAGCCTACAGAAACCACATAGATGACGTCCGTGCATTCCTCGAGACCAGGCATCGCAACTGTTATGCTGTCTATAACTTATCTCAGAGGTCCTACAGAAATCAGAAATTTGAAAATAGGGTAAGTTGCATTCCCATATGTGGAAATCTAGCAATCTTTGTACATGTACTTGATTTTAAAAATAGGATTCATAGGTTTTGGACATGGCATACATGTGTTCCCAGGAATTTATATGCAGTGTACAAATGGTTATACTACAGACTATTTTACCTATGGTCACTCATTGAAAGGATGAACATTTCTCTTGTAAAATGTGTTGCTGATGTCATATTACTTTCGTTTCAGGTATCAGAGTGTGGATGGCCACCCAAAAAGGCACCAACTCTGGCTAGTCTGGTTGCCATATGTAAAAATATGCACCTCTGGTTACGGCAGTCTCCAAAAAATATATGTGTAGTTCACTGCTTAGTAAGTAAATTTACTTATGTCTTATTATGCACTTTGCTTGTTCATCTGAGAAACTAATGTATGCATGTGGTCAAAACTAAATGTAGTTAGTAAGAAAGTTTCTTATCCATGTACATGGCAAGGTGTGCTAAAATTCCATGTTCTGTACATGTATATAGGTTATCTTTGACCTCTGAATTTGACCATTATTTTATTAGTTTCTGCTTTTCAATAAGAACTTATTTGTCTTTGTAGGATGGCAAGGCTGTATCAGGCACAGTTGTTTGTGCATTCCTGGTGTATTGTCGACTGTTTGACTCTTGTCTGACAGCTCAGCACATGTTCACAGCAAGACGCTGTACTCCTGGCTTGTCACCAGCACAGAAACGGTGAGAACTAGCAACAATCTACAGAGGAACTTTTTTTTGGTCAGTGAAATAGATTAATCTCGTCATGTAGTTGTTTACAAAGCTTCTAATGTAATTGTTTTACTTCTCACTGGGCATTTCAGTGACATGTTTCTGTGATATACCTTGGTATGTTTATATGAGTTGTGAAAATAAAAGTCTGCATTGTATCATTAATGGGGATGTAGTAACTGCATTATGTCTCAGGTGTGTTTTGTTGTTCTTTTTTTCAGATATGTGGAGTATGTCAGTCAGATGGTTGGGGACAACCCTCGTCTTCCTCATCACAAACCAGTTAGGCTTGTCTCCCTCACAATGACTCCAATACCACTTTTCAACAAAATGAGGTAAGAGTGTAGTTGACAGTTGAAAGTATTGCTGACAGTTTAGTGTGGAATTGGTTTAAATTAATGAATGATGTATGAAAACATACACTATATCTTTTAAGTGTTGATATTTTTTAGTTTTGAGTTAAAATTAAAAGGATGTGATGCACGTTTCGTGTAGATAGTGGTTGCCAAATAGTTTTCTTTCCACGATTTGGTGAACATGGGATTAGAAACTTCTTTAGAGAACTTTTTTTCCTGATGTTGCTCAACTACCACTTTACCTTCAGGAATGGATGCAGGCCATTTGTAGAGGTGTTCATTGGGGAAGACCGGATCCTCACAACATCACAAGAATATGACCGCATGAAGTATGTATATGTACTACATGTATGTAGTTTGAACTGAAAATTGGAAATTTTTTTAGAAGTTAAGGACTATTACGAGATTAACAGCTAAGTGTTATATCAAGTTCATCCTGAACTCTTATAGATGCAAATGGAAGATTTTCAAATTGTTAAAAAAACTGGTCACATTAAAAATATTTCTGGGTACAGACAATTTATTCTTGGGTATAAGGTATTTTGGTTACATGGTCTTGTGTTATTGATTCTACTAGAAGAACTCTACTAGAAGTGTTATACCTAATATCATGTGTAAAGTAAATCATATGTGTAGATGTTGTAATGTCTTACTTGTCTTGCATGAGCAATATAAGACTGCCCTCTGTTAAAATAATGTGCAAGTGTAAGTTATAAATAGCTGACATGTTTCAACAGTTTGTTTTTGTTTGTTTGCAGAGGCTTTACAATAGAGGATGGTAGAGCCATTATACCACTGAACATAGCTGCTGTAGGAGATACCACCATCGTTGTTTACCATGCACGCTCCACATTTGGTGGGAAGGTGCAGGGAAAGGTACTGTAGCCGATTCCATCATTTTAAAGCGTAATTAGCTAAAACTTAATTTTTAGTGTGTCAATTTTTAAATTTTGATGTATTTGTCTAAATGTAACACTTATGAGGTGGTTAAAATTTAATTTTAAGGGTCCCCAAATAAGTTTTAAAATCATATTTTGAAATTGTATGTGAGTCAAAAATACACGGAGATACACTGACAGTGCTGCCTAATTTCTAACAGTAATCAAGTGGGACCAACTGAATTTCTGGCTAACGTAATGTTCTTAAATGACCTGGGTAGCAAGTATGGACTAGACATTACGCTATGGTTTATGGTGTATTTAAGTTAAGAAGAATATAATCCCCACTTTTGTTTTTGTTAAAGTGACTGTGCCTGATCATTACTTCAGTAATCAAGAATGTTATTAAATCCATCCCTGACTTATTGAGTGGTGAAATTAATTCTTATATGTCTTTTTTCAGATTACCTCCATGAAGATGTTTCAGATCCAGTTTCATTCTGGCATGATCAGTCCTGACTCAACAAAGGTTAAATTCACCATGTAAGTACATTACTTTTGTACACAAAGGTAAAATATCAGAATTTACTTCATTTTTGTTTTTAAATGTTACTTCTAAATTCTTAGGATAGCATTTGTTTATATTCAGATGTTGTATAAGAGATAATAATTTACCATTGTCCAGCATTTATATGGCTATGATAGCTATTGTTAGCCAGGGAGTCTTGGGATAACTTTAATGCTTTGGAATGGTTTGAAATGTATATACTGAACCAAAATTTCATCCATAGCTGATTTTCTCATTTTGAATATATATATGTATCTTATATAAGGTGTTTTGACAGTAGGTTGGAAGGTAGGGTAAAAATGTGGGTTTCAACACAAAAAATAATATTTTATGACCTTTATTTGTGTGAAAAAATGCAATTAAATGACAAAAAAAAAGCCAAATACAGTGTATATAATGGGTACATGGATGTATGTGGTACTTTTATACTCACTCATACAACTCATTCCTCAGGTATGACTTAGACCAGTTGGACACCCAAGACAAATACCCTGACCTATTCAATGTGATGTTAGAAGTCCAGGTCTCACCAAAGGACCGGCCCAAAACAGAACCTAGTTCTGCCTGGGATAGTCTGAATAATGAGAAACGAAGTCCCAAAATACTCTTTTCAAATAGGGAGGAGCTTCACAACACAATAGCTGAGTTTGGTAGGTCATAGTCTTGTATTAAGTAAAAAGCTCACAGTGAAAACTGAGTTTGATATGTTCTAGTATAGATGTATCGACCTAACAAGGGACAATAGATTGAAGGTCATAATATCAAAGAGCCTAATATGTTGTACCACACAGCTTAAAAGTATCAAAGCGGCCTTACCAGTATTAATTCACGAAAAGTGGTTGTTAGTTAATGCTCCCTAATATGATGAATTTGTTATACAAGAGTATTGCATTGATATATGTCTTGATATTTTGAGACAAGATGAAGGTTTAGCTTATTAGCAAAATGCTGAGGCAGGCTGTCAGAGATGAATATTTCCACTCACCTTGCAGAATTCAACATTAATCCCTCAAAGTACACTGTAATATTGTGGTGTAAATATTAATTACAGGTGTTCCAGAGAAGGTAAAGCTCAGTCTGAGTCGCACTCCTAGTCAGAATTCGGACGACCAGTTCCCAGATACACCACAGGATTCTCCTCAACGGTCAGCAAACAAACCTGACCGACCCAAGCCTCCTCGACCTGCACCGCCAGCCGATAAAGGCAAACCTGAACGAGCCAGCAGGTCTACTTTCTTCACCACTTTAGACTGGCAGGAGGAGGGTGCACAACAGCCCACCACAGATCAGTATTCAGAAGAGGAGGCAGAGTGTCTGTTTGACAATGAGAACAGAGGACCTGTGGATTCCGATGATGATTTTGAAGCAGGATTTGCCTCTTTTTCTACCGAGCGTGGCAAGACTAATGGTGAACACTCTGGCTCTAACCAGGCTCAACAGAACGATGTGAACTTACTTGACACTGGCACTTTCACAAACAATGACACAAACGGGGCTCCCAGTCAAGAAATGGATGCAGATTTGCTGAACTGGTCAAGCAGTGCATCCAATAATCTTGCAGACAAAGTCGATCTGCTGGACATAGGTAAAGACCCATCCAACTTTGACATTCTCTCTGGAGACCTACACACCAACACTACAACAACAACACAACAAGGCAACTCGAATACTGGTGACCTGTTTGGCAACGCTTTTGATCCTTTCCAGCAAGCCAGTTCTAAGCCACCCCCTAAAAACAAAGTGCAGCCCCCACAGGCTTCAAAGTCTGGACCAAAATTTGATGCTTTTGATCCATTCAGTAACTTATCCTCGCAAGGAACGTCTTCAGGGAAATCAGCCCCAGCCAAAGATGATGATTTTCTGAACTTTATGGACAGCCACACTGATGTAACTCCGGGTACATCGATGAAATCTGGCATCAAAGACGATGGTATTGACCTGATGGGAGGATGGGACACCTCGTCTCTTAAGCCTCCACCTGCTGGCTCATCTGCCAACATCCCAAGGAACTTGAGCTCCCCAAATCTGAAGACCAAATTGTCGTCCAACCAACAAGGATTGAAGCCACAGACAGGAAATCTAGGCTCCTCCAATACCGGGTCTGCCAATAACCTTCTATCTGATCCACTTGGGGATTTAGGTAAATATAGTCATACTTTAGTAACATACATCCTAATGTTTAATGCGAAGTGGGTGGTGATCTGGGAGTTAAAGAGGCTTGCCTTTCAGTCGTGGGCACACACGATGTGGGTTTTAAACCCACCTCACTACTCAATGCTTGTATCAAACCTTAATAACAGTAAGCTGTCAAGAGTGCTGCTGTGGCTGTTTGCTTGTAATGTTTGTTGAAGACCACTTTTCTCCTACCAATATTATTTCATATCTGAAGGTCATACGTAACCTCCTGAAGGTCATACTTAACTTCCTGAAGGTCAGTGGTTTTTCCCTTGGTACTCAAGTTTCCTCATCACATAAAACTGACCACCATGATTTAATTGAAAAATTTTGCAGTATGGCTTTAAACCAACAATGAAATAATGGTAAATTTTGCCTAGGTATTATTAAGTGATAACTCAGCATTAGACTTTTGCATTACTGAGGTTGACATGTTACATTATTTTTTTTTCCATACCTATTTGTAGGAAACCTGGGCTTGAAAGGAAGCAGTAGTTTTGGTAGTTTATCTACGGGCAAGCCTGGTACCTCTACTACACAGACGCGCCCCTCTGCTAATGCTACCGCATTTGGTGCCACGTCACGGCCTTCTAGTCAAGCCTCAGCATCCCAGTCCCGCCCCTCTGCCCCGTTCTCATCACAACAGACAGATGGCTTCAAACCACAGGTGTTCACACAGCCAAACTATTCCAGCGTGATAGGAGACAGGTCTGAGCGTGGGACCAGAAAACATTTTGGTAAGAGATTTTGGTATCTTACCAACCTGGCCGTAAGCATTTTTTTTTTTTTTAATATCACATTATTACATTAAAGCTTGTTCACATTAAAGTCTGGAACCATTTTTTATGAACATCCACATACTATGTGTGCTTTCACTTACGTTCAACATACATTGAGAGCATGTAAAATAGAAGATTATCCACGTGAGCATTATTTTATGATAGATACTTTAAAGAGAGCAGCAGCTGATAAAGACTCTTGATTGGTTATACTGTTTGTCTGGTCCTTTTTAGGCCCAAAGCCTAAAGTGTCAGAAGATGCTTTCGAAGATCTTCTAGGATCTACTAAGTTCACAGGAAAGAAATCCAACGAACCAAAGACAATAGGTGCCATGAGGAAAGCTGACATATGTCAGGACATGGATCCAGACAAACTCAAGGTAAATCTACATTTTCTATCCTTCCCTATTTCCTCATCTATCTGTGTGAATTAGCAACTAACTTTTTACTTAACTGGTTATGCAAATTGATGCCTGGATTCTGCTTAGTAAAAGATTATCCTAGCCAGGATTCGTAGTTACACCACACACAGATAGCTATCCATTAAGCAGTCAGCCTTCTGCTAGTGATGTTTAGTCAAGCAAAATAACTTGTTCACTAAAACTTGCATTTGGTTTTCTGAAATCAACCCATTTGCTTGAGACTGGAAAATCTTTATTTGTTTGATCAGCTTAGAAAATTCTGGATGAAACTTACCATAAAGCTTGCCTATCATCTAAGCTTGTGCATGCTTAAGTTTAATGGCATTCAGGTAATATTTTTCGCAATTACCCTCACTTAGGACTTAGCGTAACAGTGCTTTTCCATGTACATAGATTATGTCCATGCATCTCATCCCAAACTACTGCGCTTATTTTGATGAAACTAACCATACATCCTGTCTATTCTCTGAACCTGTGCATGCTTAAGTTTAATGGCAATTTTCATAATTAAACCCATGTAGGACATTTAGGCCCATGAAACAGTGCACATGAAGCTAAACTAAGCATTATGACCTCCTGTCATTTCTTTTAAGGTACATGTATTCTTAGTTTTCTTTTTTCTTGTTTTTGGAACTGTTATGGGATGACGGGGGGTATTTCAGACATCCAGATTCTAATTTTTTTTTAGGTGCACAGGAAACTTTTTTAGGTACACCAGTAACTTTTGTTAGGCTTGCCTGTGGTGTGATAATTAGCAATACTGTGAAGATTGACAAATGTAAAAGAAGTATGAAATGCATAAATTGTATTTTATCCTCACAAATACAGGCATATAATTCTAGCAGAGAGGGTGCTGGTGTATAAAAGCCACAAAAGTGATATGTTTCATTTAAGTTCATCCCAGTTGGGCACTGTACAGGTGAAAATCAGTATAAATCACATTTATTTGTATCAAAAATTAAAACGTACCTTGTTTCAAAATATATTAGAACCGTAAGCAGACATGTTGATGCCCACCCATTTGTAGCACTTAACAGCACAATACTTATTTGTTAAACATGTTTGATGCCATAACTACATCAGGGATCAAGTTGCATGTAGTTAATAGACTGCTCAGGTATGCTCAAGTACATTTATCACACCCACCTATGCTTAGTGTGATTCCATGATCACAGTTCCTGGAAATCAGAAGAAAACTGCCATGAATGTCGCTTACACAACGAATGTAAACCTACCTGTGTTGTTGTTGTTGTTGATGTTTACGTGACAGTATGAAACTTCATCAGGTATTCAAATGCAAATATTTCAGCATGTGCCACTAAAATTTGGTTTGTGCAACCCATAAAATACATGTGCGACAAAGATATCATCATTTGCAGTTTTCTTCTGATTTCCAGGAACTGTGATCGTGGAATCACACTAAGCTTAGGTAGGTGTGGAATTGGAGCCCTATGATGTGTACGGAAATTTTGGTTTGTGTTCAAAGGTGTCAGAATGGATTCAAGGAAAGGAGAGGAACATTCGGGCATTGTTGGGCTCTTTGAGTGTTGTGCTATGGGAGGGTGAGACTCGATGGAAGGATGTTGGGATGCATGCTCTAGTGACTCCAGACCAAGTGAAAAGGGCGTACCGCAAGGCTGTTCTTTGTGTCCACCCTGATAAGGTATGCAGCAACACAGATCTGTGTCTCAAGACAATTATTACCATGTATATTGTGCTTAAAATGAAGGATTCAATTTACCTCATCATTTTGCCAACTGTTTTAAAAAAAATTTCATCTAATCTAGTATTGTTGGTCTTACAGGGAGTTTCCTGAGGTCTCTTATGAGTGAAATGTGTGCTTCACATGTGAGAAAACTTGTCAGTTCCATGTACTTGCAATATGGTGATACTTTAATAACATGTGCCCAAATGAGTCAAAAGTGTATTAGAAGATAAGCCTGGTATTAACTTTAGTCCAGACTAAAGTCCCGTTAGTTTTTGCTAAGATATGACACCAGCTTAACTTTTATTATTTTTGAACAACTGGCCCCTGATACTGGTAGGCCTGTGGTTCATTCTAGGCCATCATTCATGAACCTGACTGCATTGAAATATTCTTGGTTATGCCAAATACCAACCTTACCAGGATATGGCCAAAAATATTGCCGAAGTGGCAGTAAGCCATAAATATTTATTCAGATATCAACAAAATGAATAAATGAAAAAAGTTAAAGGGACATACCATGATGTCAATAAAATAGTGCTGTTCTTTTTTAGACGTCCTCTGCATGAAACTGAGACTTTCAGATGTCTACTGACACGTATCTGACTTTGAGTTAGTAATCGAATGTTCAGTTTTAATCAGGGTTTCCCTTTGACCATCAACTCACTCAAGTCGACGTATTCAGAAAGCCTTATTTTTTGAATCAATTACCTCCCCTTGTTGTCTAGACAAGAGATATTGACTTGAAATGTCAGACACAGTATTGTGTTGTGATTATGCGGTCTACTCTGTAACTTCAATTCAGCCATGCAGATCATTGAAGATGACAAATACTTTATAAAAGTCTATGGATAGAAAGGAAGATTGTATTTAGTTTAGTAGGCATTTCAATTGGCTTTCAGTGTATTGAAGTATTTACATGTGCGACCCACAAGCAAACGTTGCATAGGGAATCTCTACTCTCCCTCATTTGCATGTTATTTCATTGGGCAGACAGTTTAGACCAGAGACGGATTTCCCCTTGTAATTCTCCTGAGATTTTTCAGAAAATATAGACCCATGAGGTTTTGCATATAGCTGAACCAAGTCAGAAATTCTGAATTTCTTTTGGCGGTATGTCCCTTTAAAGCTGGCAAGGTGGCACAGATAATTAACCCAGTTAGACTAACTGACTTTTAAGAATTTTTAAAAAAAAATACAGTCCAAGTGCAGTTACTTCATGTATGTGACATGATTTTTTTTTTTTTTTTGCAGTTGACAGGATCACCTCATGAAAAGATTGCTAAACTGATTTTCATGGAACTGAATGATGCATGGGCAGAGTTTGAAAAGCAAGGAATGCAGTCCCTGTATTAAGGCCTACCCAGGGCCCATTCATTGTAGTCTTAAATGTTAATACAATGAGAACTGTGTGTACACTAGATGATGTTATGAACCTGAAAATACCAGCCACCATTTTTTGGTGCACTCATGTATTGGTCATCCATGTATTCACAACTCCCCGAGTACATGTGGACATGTTGTTCTAGTCTGTCACCATGCACAGGTTTCACTGTAAAATGACTGTTAGTGACAATAGAAGAAACCACAAACACTTGCACACTGCTGATGGGAATAGCTTTTGTAATGTCCTAAATTTTACCTGCTACCGGTCTGGCTTGAGTTAGGAAGCTCTCATGTCCAGGGTCATCTGTTGATGAATTTTGACTAGAAAATCTTTCTACAGTAGAGTATTGGTATAAAGTATGAACATCCGATTTTCTTCAGGAAAATATAAGATATAGAATCAGTTGGATCCAGCTTTAAATAAAGATGACTTGTCAATCTTGATATTTGAATTGGTTATTTAAAAAGGTATAGTGGAGTGGTTTTCTTCAATGTTGAACCATCGATATTGATGTTTGGTTAGCTCATGATGTACTAAAGCTGTAAAAAACAGGTAAAAGCTGTGAACTGAGATGTAATTAGTAGCAAGTTATCGTGTCAATGACAGGTAAGTATATTAAGGTGAGTAGATGTACATGTACATATTGGTTATACAAGGACTAGTATATGCAATAATATTGTTAAGTCAGCCTCTGGCGTGGAACATGTTTGATATTCACCTGTTGGCCACACATAGCTAGCCTCTAGACAAGAATAGACTGATAGATATGTAAGGGTAGAGTACTATTGCAACCATGTAAAGCTGCAGATTTTTATGTCATCCAAACATGAAGTATTGGTGTGGTTCAGGCAGTTGTGAAAGCTGTATCTGTAATCCAGTGTCGATCTTCCTAGAGAGAACATCTGAACATATTAGAAAAAGCTAAAAAAAATACACTAATAATAGCTTTAAAAGTCGTCTTTTTTTCCCCATTGTATACCCATCAGGTACTGGTTGTAAAAATCTGTATTATCACTACATCAATTATACAGATACATGTATTCTTGTAGCCAGAACACTTAAAGTTGTGGTTAGACTTTAGATTGTTCCAGGTTGTCTATTTATAAAAAACATAATCATTATTACAAGGTACTAGTTGTATGTATACATAAATTCCTTAACTGCCAAGTTGTATACCCTTGACAAAGGAATACCGACAAATAGTTCTTCATAATGTCCTTATAATATTGTGTTGGTTGGATATCTATTCAGCTGTACAACGCCATACAAATGCTCATTGATGAAGAGTCCATACCATGAAACTTGGCATTCTTTCTTTCTTCAACATTCCATTGACTAATGGTCAGCACTAAAGGCCACAGCAAATTTATTTGACGTTTTACGGGCAGAAATAAATCTTTAATCAGTGTAGGAGGAAGGTATAAAAAATAAAACATATAAAAATCATCTAATTTGGAGAAAAATTGGAAAAACCTTGACAGTTTTGTCAAAAGAAAGGTTTACATGATCAAAAAGCCTTGACAAACATTCAAACTTCAAAATGAAAAGGTAGGCATTGATTTGTGAATGCAGCATTTGTTTTTGGTGTATCTTATGAATGCAACCACTACCTTGTTAGGTTTGGGTGTCCATGAGATGACCATTTGACATGTTACAGTGCCATGCAGTGATGCCTGGACAAAAGTTGGAACTTTCAACACATGTATGTGATTGTTACAGGATACAGGATGTTTCATATTATGCAATAATAGCATTAAGCACAGTGCTGTAGGGAATGATCTAGAAAGGGCTAGAATTTTGCCCGACCACTGGTTAAAAATTAGGCATACATGCAACTGGATAGTGTAAAATACATGATGCCCATGTGGATTGGCACCCAAGTTTTTAAAATTTGTACATTAGTAAATAGTTGTAAAATCTGTATCTATCTGTAACATACATATAGGATTTTTAAAAGGAGTAAATATGGTTCAGTTTTTTTTTCTTTTAGTAATAAATATGTTTCAGTAATTGTTCTGTTTTGATGCAAGCTGTCTTGAAAAGAATTTATTTATATCCTGAAAATTTGTGTCCATGGTATTGATGTATGTATAATTTTGAAAATTACACAAAAAGAGACAAAATATTGTCTTAATAGTGTCCTTGAGTTAACAATTACATCAACATATCAGAGCTTGTAAAGAATATGACAGTGGCTTTGACTTGAGTTATTGGCATGTTTTTTAAAAAAGGTCTAAAGCATTGCTCCAAGAAACCTTGTTTGACATCATGGTATTAAATATAATATATAATATATTTCATACCTGATTTATTATTGCAGTGAATTTTTTTTTCATAACATGCTCTCTCATAGATTTTTTCTTCTGTTTCCTTTCTTTATTATGTATTCAGATTGGAAGAGATTTATTAATCTTTTCTTAATACCTAATATTTAAACTTTAATGAGCCCTTTAAATCAGTGGACCTTTTTTTTTTTTTGGCAGTTTCAAGTGCAACCATTTCTCTATATGATTTTTGGTGAAATTCTGTTACAAGCTAATATATTTGATACAATATCACAGCATTAGAAGCCAATTAAACATTTTGTCATTGCTAATTTCATGGTGGAAAAATGGAACAGAACATTGATGCAGAACAGAAAAAAAAAACGACTTTTTTTGTTACCAGTGAGTCTAAATCCGCATTAATCAGTAATGTGGTTGCAAGCTTACACGAAAACTGGTCACAATCCAAAGTAGCTTCTCCCCATTGGTGTGAATTAATTGCTTGTGGGTACGTGCAACGGCCTGTATGTATATATAATGGAAATCATGTAATGTAGAAAATTTCGAAAAGAACATAAAATTCTTTTACTCTTGCACATGTAAAGCAACCCAATCTACAACACCACCACCGCCCCAGCCCCACCCCCCCCCAACCAATTTTTCTTTTAAATAAGTTGAATAGCTTTGTCCACAATTTGTATAAAATTAATGATCTTATGTAATGAATGATAAGTAATGATACTTATGTTAATCATATGTGTAACAGCCTTATTCATGTTTTTCAAAGAAAATAGCTTGATACGTTGGGGCCAAAAATGTTTTGCGAAGTTCTTATGCTCATTTGTGTATTGTTTTATGTCTGGTTTTTTTTATTGTAGTCAGTTGAACATTGTTTAAACTTGGTCAAACTTGTAGCATACTGTCACTTCATAGTACTGTGTGAATGGTACACAGATAGAATTTTGGTATTTATTTACTACAGAAGTGTTTTAAACTGACTTTTTCTTCATAAATATGCCAGACCCACCCTTTCATTGTATGCCCAACAGCCTTACGTGCTCCACCCATTTACACAATTTGAAGAATTGAGATGGTATTATACATTCCTTGGTTAGTCATTTTATTGCATGTAGCCTGTGTTATGGCAAGGTTTCGTGTTCTTTATTTTGTTGTATGTAATTTACTCATAATTTGTATATACAAACTGTGAACTGTTAGTATATGGATGTACACAAGCCTGCAGTTTAGATCATTTAAGTTCATCACAGTTACATAATTTATCAGTCACTTCTGTAATAAAGAATGCATACATCCGTGGCATTTTATTCGTGTTTTCACTGGGCTAATAGGCCTACATTTGTATTTTGTTTTCCAGATGCTGAAAAAGTAAAGCATAGTTTGAGGTAAAATATGTTTTGGAAAAGGACAAGACTTTAATAGTATATGAGATTATAAGCATTGTTGCAGGTACTCTCACATTTGCATGTTAGTACACATTGGTGTGGTTTATACACTAAGATGATCATATACAACGGTAAACTTTGATTATCGGTTGGTAAACCGTAGTCCTTAACTTTAAACAAGGATTTGTGAATGGAGAACCGCCATTTGATATATCTTGTGAAATGTAAATGTGAGAGAACACAACCAAAGCAGCCTGACTAAAAAGCAATCCAAAGAGTTACACAAGGATTTCCATACTATGTCGCACCGTTGGAAAAGAATTGAGCGAACATCTTTAAAGGAAAGACAGATTCGTGAAGCACCTTCACAACAAGTAAGGATTGGCTGCCATGAATTCCCATGCCAGGTCTGTAATCAGTTCATGAAGTTTGAAGGAAGATATAACCTAATTCCTCAAACTTTTCGCCGATGAATGTACACTGTGTGCACCTTACAATACTGGTTGGCGATTTTCATGGCTTTACGGTAAGAATAAATTTATCTATCTAAAGTGATTAATAACCTCTGAATATTCTCAGGCTAAAGAATTAAAAGCGGTCAGAAAGGAGAGCAAAGGCACGTATGGACCGATG